>NC_092334.1:54512500-54812500 GCF_046630445.1 Rutidosis leptorrhynchoides
ACTGAATATCCTACTAGTTATAAAAGATAAAAATTATATAAGTTATCAAATTAATAGACTTTTCTGATTTTGTCCACGTTTTGAATAGCCAATAGATGCAGCAGGTAGCCAGGACCCTTTAAATCGGAAGCCCACAACTCGCCACTAACAAATTCAACTATTACTACGAACCAGAAAATTTTGGATGTCTATCAATTTAACCGCTTAAAATAATTTTTCGTCAAAGTTTAAAGAAAATAAAATCTATGTCCTAAAAACTAGAGCGTCGAGAAATAAGAAACAAAAAAGAGTGCGTCGTAAAACGTCGAAAAATAAAAGGTCGAAAAACAAATGTCGAAAAACAAGCAGTCCAAAAATAAAAATAAGAAAATAAAGCGTCGAAACTTAAAAGTCTAAAAACTAAAAATTAAAACTTACGTCTAAAGGTATTAAAGCTTAAAAGGAATTCTATATCCAAAACGGCAATAACTTAAAAAGCACTAAAATATTAAAGCGATAAGCGATGTCGTAAATTTCTAAAGCGTCTAAATCTTAATCTAAAGAAAAAGCACTTAAGGGATTTTACGACAAAGCCTAAAAACTAGAAATATAAAAATAACTATGGCAAAAATACTAAACTTAAAACTATATAGCGAACGATAAATATTACAAAATAAACGATAAAAATACAAATTATAACTAAAATGATAAAAATACAAATTTTATAAAGATATTATTTTTATATTATTATTTTATAAAAGTATTAATTTTATATAATTAAAAATAATATATAAACTTAATATTACAATTTAAAAATAAAGACTAGAATTAAAAACTAATTAATAAACTTAAACCCTAAATAATAATAATAATAATAATAATAATAATAATAATAATAATAATAATAATAATAATAATAATAATAATAATAATAATAATAATAATAATAATAATAATAATAATAATAATAATAAATTAAAAACCCTACCTGCAATAAATGCGTCAAAGGATCAGCCTGTCAGACGATCATGCGATCGCATGAATATTAGGCGTTGGGCTAATGCGATCGTATGGCCCAATAATCCAGATCTAATTCGGGCTTTTTAAACTGACTCGGCCCGTTTTTAATTTATTTATTTTTATTTGATTTTTAATTTTAATAAAGAAAATATTTATAGAATATTTATATAAAATATAATAAACTTATATTTTAAAATCTTAAAAATAAAAGTATTTTTTAATTCTATATATAAAGTCTTAATATATATATATATATATATATATTTTCTTTTTATTATTTTTAACACTTATTATAAATACAAAATATTTTTACAAAATAAGAAATAATATATTTTTACAAAAATATAGTTTTACTAAAATATAGCGTAAAAATATAGCGTTTCGCCGATTCCCCGGCAGCGGCGCCAAAAATATTTGATGTTATGCGAGGTGTATACGAAATAGTTATATTTTTACTACGAAATACTATTAAATACGATACAATTTTACACAAGTTATTTATTTATTATTAGAGTGGATATACCTAAACCTTGCTACAACACTATAAGCAGTGTACCTAATCGTACAGTAGTGTAGTTTTTAGTAAGTTCGGTTCGTTCCGCAGGGAGCTAGCTGAGTCTAACGCTATATATATTTTAAACTATATTTATCTGTGTGTATATATATATATATATATATATATATATATATATATATATATATATGTAATATTATTATTATTATAAAAGGGGGTTTTTACCGTTTAATGACCGGTTTGTCGATTTTATGTCTTAAGTCACAATTAAAACCTAATGTAAAATATTAAAAATAAATATAACTTAATTTAAAGCGTAAAGTAAATGACGATAATTAAAGTGCGATAAATTAAAGTGCGTTAAATAAAATGACGATAAATAAAATTGCGATGATTAAAAAGTACGATAATTAAAATGAAGATAAATAAAATTGCAGTAAATAAAAGTGCGATGAGATATAAAATAAAGGAATTATGCTTATTTAAACTTCTGTAACCATGATGTTTGACTTGTTGATTTTAATTTATTACCATGGGTTAATTGTCCTTTGTCCTGGATTATTCGATATGTCCATCTGGTTTTTGTCCATAACAGTCCATCAGTCATAAATATAAAGTGCGAGTGTCCTCGTCAAGTTATCCTTATACCCTGAAGTTAAATATTCCAACTAATTGGGGACTTAAACTGTAATAAGGTTTTAATACATTGTTAATGATTACACCAGGTTATCGACTGTGTGCAATCCAAGGTTTTAATACTTTATTAACAATTACACCAAGTGTCCTTGTATGTAATCCATCCCTGTTTTAATGAGTCCATTGACTATTAATCCATTCCCGTGTCCGGTTAAATGAACGATTATTAGTATTTATAAATATTCCACCCATTGTGTCCGATCGAGTGTATATGGTTATTTATAGATACGTCAAATTGTAAATCGCTATATTAAATTAACGAACTATCATTCAGTTAAATAAATATAAAGCCCATTAATAGTCCATAGTCTAATTTCCACAAGTGTCGGTCTTTTGTCCAAACCCCAATTATGGTACAAACCCAATTACCCCGTCTTTAATATTTAGCCCAACAACATGATTACTTCGATTTAAATAAGCATAATAATAACTTAGCTACGAGACATTAATTTAAAAAGGTTGAACATAACTTACAATGAGTATTAATAGCGTAGCGTTACACGGACAGGATTTCGACTTACAAACTTACAACATTCGCTAACATAACCTTATTATTAAACTTTAATATTAAAATTATAATATAAATATAAATATATATTTTGAGAGTAAGAGATAGAAAAAGATGTACATAACTCGTCCGAAAAACTGACTTTTTATAGAACCTGGCCAGCTACAGTAACTCATGCGAGTGCATGAGTTTTGTGCCTTCTGGCCATGCGATCCCAGCTCACATTGAGTTTTAAACGTGGGCTGCGCGTATTTATTTAATATATAATATAATATATATAATTTTATATAATTAATTATATATTATATTATATTCTTGTGCATTGTTGACTTGTAATTTTAACTCCGTTGCGTCGCGCGTTGATAGTTGGTTCATGTCCCGGTTCCGGATTTTCGAACGTCCTTTCGTACGCGAAGATATCTTGTACTTTGCGTTCTGCGGCTCGTACTCTTGTAATTTTCAGACGTTTCTCATCAATAATTCGAACCACTTGTATTGTACTTTGCACTTTTTAGCTTTTTTATCATTTGCGTCTTCAAATCATCGTTTTCTTCTTTTGTCTTCGCACTTATTTATTTAAACGAATATTACATAAAAATAGAACAATTACAACTAAAAGCTTTACATATTGGAAGGATATTGTGCCTAAATATATGTTCATTTGGAGCACTATCAAAGTCAAACCTAACTTGGCCATGGTGTTCTTTATGGTTGAACTCTTTTAAGGGCCTAACTACCTTTTTAAACCCAATCATTAATGAAAGCATCAAAACACATCACGTCTCTCGGATAAGGCACATCCTGTATCCTATTATGCTTAAGAAAGTTTAGACCTTTGTGGAATGTTAATACGTCACCCAACCGAGTCGCTCAATTAGATGAACCGTCTGCATGCGTATGCCTGTAGTCAGACTGCACGAGCGTCGGGGGTAAGGGACGTTGCTGTCTATTTAGAATCTTCAAGCCTAACGCATTACCTAGTAACATGTCTTATGACAGGGGCGTTTAGGACTAGTGTAATGAATACAAGGTCACTACCTATTCATGAGCCAGCATTCCATAATTTCGGTAAAGTAACTGACGAAACCATATTATGCACTTTTTTAACCTTATCTGAATTACGAATTTTATCGCATTTACTTTATTTTACTTTATAAACTAGAAAACCCAAAATTAGGTAATAAACCACTACTCCTTCTCTTTAAGATTATCTTAAGCTTTAATTATAGATTCAATTCTACTGATATCTTAAAAATACGATCCTAGGTCATACCTTCCTTACTCACCATAATAAGGAGTAGTACGATTTAGGCCCCGCTAAATATAAATTTAAAACTATTACCTCCTCTCCCTATAGCTGATTCTGACGCCTTGCGGTCTAACGACACCGCATAAATAAAACTGTCCGTTTCGGTCATATCAAACCCTAATTTTCTTCTTCACCAAATACACCAAGAGAGATCAATAACCACGAATCGAACCTTACAGCTCTGATACCATGAAGACACTTATAATAAACTTTAATTTACAGAAACAATAACACTTCTCAAACTTAATCAATCACAATCTCAAACAATTACAAATTAGAAAACTAAAAACCAGATGTCTTAAACTATTACAAAACACAGAAGGTTGCAATCTCACAACACTAAATCTCACAAACAACACATAAAATCATCAAGAAGATGAATCATCTGAATACTTAAACTTGAAACCCTAGATGAGAGAAAAAGATGAAAAACAAACTTTAGATCTGGAAAACTGAAATGAAAGAAATCGGGTATAAAAGAGCATTTACACTCCAAAGCTCCAGCACAATAACTTAAGCCCAATGGATCAATTTATAATAACTTAAGCCCAAGATTTATAATAATTTAAGCCTAAGATGGAAGCCTGCTACACATGAATCTGCTATCAGCCCAGTATCCCTCCATCTTTGCAAAATGACGGCTGCAGTCCTTAGGGTTTTTGATCTTTTCATCTCAATACCTGAAATATGCTAGAAACCAAAAATAAGAATACAACTTAAATAAATTAAGAAACTAAGCTTGCTATATTTATATTTATAAATTTAACATTTGTTTTGAGGAAGGTCCGATTGTCGTTTTGAATTTTATTTTCGTGTGAGCAAATTGTCGATTAAATAATTTGTGTGATCAAAAGTAATCCCTTTTAATCAAAGTGGGTAGGCAACAAATAAATAAATTTGAGCTCATAGGAGCCGACTGGCCCAATTACTAGTTAATACTAATAGCCCAATACTAATAGCCCAGTGGTATCATTTCTTAAGGAGGTTGTACCTCATTGTGTGAAAGTTTTTGGCGATTGAGCGCAAGTTTGAGTTTTACTCATGACTACAATCAAATATAAAGTGACTTTTTTTAACAGTGAGATTGGAGTCACTGACAGGAGATCACAAATGGAGTTACCACCACCAATCATATATGTCCACGTGTCAACGATGTTTTACCGAACAACTTCCATAGAACAGGCTCAGGCTCTGTGAGTAGTCATCCTTGGGAAGCACTCCCTAAACAACTATCATAGGACATGCTCATATAGTGATGTTTCCAGATGACTCCATAACCAAATTGGCAAACAAATTGCATTATGTAATTTCCATGTGAGACTTAAACTCGAGATCTCACGGGCACCCAGAAGGGCGTTAACCGCTCAGCTAAATGGAGTTAGTTCCATCATAAAGTGATATGATCCTTGGTTATGTTACATAGAGTATTCAATGGAAGTGTTTTACAGACTTTCAAATTTTATGATGTAAATTTGGTAGGTTACTTAAAATATAAAGGAAATTTTTTCGAATATACCCGGTTTTCTTTTCCGTTTTGCGAATCAATAATTTTAGAGCGACGACGGCCATCCGCTTTATGGATTACTTGGAAGTAGCACGGTCAATACCTGTGGTCAAACGGAATTTATATTGCAAAGCATTTAAGTGCAGTGTATGTTTGTTAAAAAAATAAAATAAAAATAAGAACCCCAAGTTTCCAACCCAAAATGTACGTTAAGTGAGGTGGGAAGCGACCCCAAAGTCCTCAAACGATATACACCAACAAGAACGTTAAGAAAACTTCCAAATTTTGAAACCCAAAAAATACGTTGTTGTCCAGGTGTTTACACGTACGTATCACATTTGATTATTTAAAAATAGCATGTATTCGAATCAATTAATTATTTAAAAAATGTATGTGTTCGTATCAATTATCATTAGATATTTATGTGAAAATCTTTAAATCAATACATTTTTCTGTAAAAGTTGTACATTGAATAATGCAAATTTACGTTAGGCGTTAAATTGTAAGATGTAAACCGGCATCTTTGAGGGGAGTATCGGCAGCAAAGATTCAAAGTTAGGACTTTAATTGCTTGTCTCATTGATGGACTAAATTCTGAATTAGCTAGGTTGGTCGTCTTTGGTTTGCACGGTATATCAGCGATGCTCGATTTTATAGATAGTTTTTCTTGATTGTATCTGTGTAGCTTTCTAGGTACGAGCTTTATCCCGTTACCCTTTTAATTTTTCGGTTGTTTGGTTGTTGGCGTTTTTCTTGAAAACGTCTTAGTTTTGATCTTTTTTTTTTTTTTTAAGAAAATTTTGTTAGACAATAATAAGGCCCACGTCTGTATGTGGACTTAGTGTCCATTAGGGTTTATTTAGGTTTTAGGGTTTATGTACTTTATAAATACTACACTATAATGAAATAATATTCACGGGTTCTATTATCCTCTAACAAAATTGAGTTAGAGTGCACACACCATGACCAATGTGGCAAAAATTAGGATTAATCGCTGATTATTTGGCTATTAATCGGTTTGTCAGTGTGGTGGCCGTTACGATTAGGTAAATCAGTCCAAATAATTGGGCATGCATAAGTTGAAGACGGTTTAATCAGTTACAATGTTGTGAAAATAAGATTTAATTCTCAATTAATCAGTTTTTTGGAGGTCCAATCCGAATATCAAAAGCAGACAACCCTGGAATCCTGGATCAACCACCAGACAACAGGGAATTTGCAGGATTAATTGTGATTAATCCGGATAAATTGGTCAACATCCGAATAATCGGTCAATAGTCAAAGTAGGGATTAATCGGTCAAAGTTAAACTTAGTTAATGAAGGTCCACATATAATTACTTCCTGATTTTTCGATAACTCCGTCTATGTCCCAACCATTAAAATCCTCGATTAGTGATAATTAGTCAATGGTTAATTAGCATGAGTCAACATGAGTCGTTGTCCGGGTTAAATATTCATACTGTTTATAGAAAATTGGTTAATTGATTTGTTAATCACTGTATTGGTTGTTGCTTGATGGTTGAGTTGGGTTGCCGTCTTCAGACATGGAGATCGACCAACCATTTTGAAAGAAGATTGATACATTAAACCCTTAGCTTTAATAACAACTGAGACAAATATATTGAATAATTCTTAATTAACCAAGTGAGTAATTATAATGATATTAAGTTTCCATTTACAGAGCCATATAACTGTGGTGCCTTATATTTTTAAAGCAAGGACTTATAATTATCTTGGAAACAACAACATCGTTCTAATCCCACTCAGATTTGCATCCTTCTCCTCCTCTTTTTTTTTCCTCCTAAAATCAACGACCATGTACGTAAGAACCTTATATCGTTCCCATTGAAGTACTTGATGATTGGATTTCGACAGTAGAAGAGACGGGAGCTGTCGAGGAAGATGCCGTTGACATTAAGGAAGATGTCAAGTAAGATGCCACCGGCATCTTTGAGGGTAATGTAGGCAAGGAAGCTTGAGAATTCAATACTTGAACTACTTGTCTCATCGATGGGCGAAATTCTGAATCTGGGTGCACGCACCATAACCCTAGGATCATCAAACGTATGATCTCCTCTTCTTCAAATTCGAACCCTAGTTGTTGATCAACAGCGTCTAAAAGAGTCCCATTGCCGTAGTGCTCCCAAACCCATTCTGGTAACCGAATTTGCCTTTTTTGAGCGTTATATTCAAAGGGTTTTCTCCCGCATGCTATTTCTAACACAACAACCCCAAAGCTAAAAACGTCCGATTCTTTGCTAGCTTTGCCTGTCACTGCACATTCGGGAGCCATGTAGCCCAACGTACCGGCCAACATAGTGGTTTGAGACCCTTTGTCATGGTCAACCATCTTAGCTAAGCCAAAATCACCAAGCTTTGCATTAAATTTCGAGTCCAATATCACGTTACTAGATTTGATATCTCTATGCAAAACACATTTCTCCCATTCTTCATGTAGATATAGCAAAGCAGAAGCTATACCATGGGCAATTCTGTACCTTGTAGCCCAAGTCAACAAGCTCTTTCCGTTAAACAGATGTAAATCTAAGCTTCCATTTTCCAAATATTCATAAACAAGCAAGAGTTCACCTTTCTCGTGGCACCATCCTTTGAGTTCCACAAGATTTCTGTGTCTCAATTGGCTAATGATCTTAACTTCCGATGCATACTCCTTGATCCCTTGTTCTGAAGTCTTCGACACCCGTTTAACTGCAACATAAGTGCCTAGATCTTTCAGGAAGCCTTTATAAACCCCTCCGAAACCACCCTGCCCAAGCTTGTTTGTCTCCACAAAGCCACTAGTTGCCTTAACTAATTCGTGATAAGAGAATCTTTTAGGCCCGGTGCCCATTTCAAAGTCTTTGTTCATCTCCGTACCAAATGCATCTTCATCCACTTCTTCACCTTTATTTCTTTTCCTCCACAAGAAGAAAGCAAATGCAAGTACAACAAATAATCCAACACTTAACATACCCACAACAATCATTGTCTTATGTTTGCTCAACCCTGAACCATTGTGGCTCGTCGTTGGTTGTTGGCTCATGTTTGGCGGTTGGCTCGCTGGTGGTGGTGCAGCCTCAACTTGTAATTCTGAACTACTAAAATTCCAAGATTTTACCGTATTTGTCTCAAACAGATTACCGGTTGCAGCAGAAAAGCCAAAAATAACCCATTCAGGCAATACTTTACTAAAATCAATGGTATGATCTAGTTTAATAAAAGTATGCTCAGTATTGGAGACTACAACATCAAGAGTTTTCGATAAAGAATCATAGTTTATGGAAGCTCGATTCTGGACTCCTACTTTTACATCAGCGTCCCATTGTTGAGATGTAACAGAAACAAGAGAGTTAACATCGATGCCTACATGCTTCTGATACACGGAAATATTTGTTGCTTTGTCCCACACATTGTTCCCAAAAGTATCAAATTCAACCGCGACAAATCGATATGACGACATGTTATAAGTAGTTTCATTAATCGGTAGCCCCAAAGCTCCACCTGATGATACTAACGTATTATTTTCCGCAAGGAAGAATGTGAGGCCATCACCAAAATCTCTAGACCCGTTTGAACTAATAACGAATGAGAATTCGGTATTAAAGCTCGCTAGCTGCCCAGAGCTTTTGTCCCAAAGATGAAGCAGTTCGAAGTATGTTGCTCGTCCCGCAAAATGGCTTGAATTTGATGTATTGTTTTTCAGGGTCACCTGGATTCCTTCATTGGATACATGAGCATCTTTGTCAAATCGGAACTTGTCACTATTTTTAGGAATAATATTTGTAAGATTGAAAGAAATTGAAGTTGCATAAGGGATTAAGACAAGAAGGAGACATGCAGTAATCAAGGACATGATTATGGGATTTTGAGGTTGTTTACTTATTATTGGTTTGGTTAAGTGACAATTAGCTTTCAAAAATGAAACTATTGCAGGAAGTATATTTCATGTACGTAGCTTCCTAGTCATGTACCAAGCAAAACTGTTGAAGTTTACTATACACAAATAGCTTATCATCGTTATGAGGACAATGTGTTGAGTCAATAGTCAGTCTACTATTATTATTATCTCAAAAAAGTCTTAGTTTTTGAGCTGTCATTTTGTGTGTAATAATAGAATTGGTCCTTCTATTCAAATGGTACTTCAAAAAAATATTGTGTGTATATAAAAAATGCAACGAGATACATACCCACATTGGAGCCCTACGGACCGGTAAACCCTCGGGTACCCGAGCCCCCAGGCTTACCCGGATCCCAGATGAAGCATCCTCAGGTGAGATCCCTTTTTGAACCAAATGGCTTCGCCAAGATTCGAACCCGGGTGGCTCCCCTCACAGAAAGTCCTGGTGGCCATCCAAGCTATGCCTGGATGGTTAAAAAAAAAAAAAAAAATTTGTCTATGATATATAAAATATTAACATGTAGGTATCTGAACATAAATTGTACCAGGGGTGGCCTAGCGGTATCAAGAGAAGTTATCAACCTCGAGGTTGTGAGTTCGAGTCCCGTCGTGAACAAAAATAGTGTGTGTGTGTGTGTGTGTTTTTTTTTTTTTTTTTTTTTTTTGTAACATCAATTGCAAGTGTTCATAAGAACATAAATACCCAGTGAATGTTATAGTAATTGAAGCTTTGTATATGGATAACTGTTAACTTTCGAAGATTTCCTTCCCCCTGCAGTTGGAGTGGGAGCGGGAGAGGGGCGAACGCTTAAACTAGATATTTTTTTTATTTGTTTGTTGCATCAAGTAGACTGATAACCAGCGACATAGTTGCATATTACATGACGGCCATTCTCCTTTTCTATAAGTTCACTTTTTTGACATTATGGCATGATTCGCATAAGGAGTGAGCAGTTCATTTGGTAGACGACTTTGTTGACGATAACAATTTTTTTCAACGTAATGAAAAGGTGTTTTGACAATAACAGAAACAACAGAATAATGCTTTCACAAAATTAAATATGGATATCTTTAAAGCTAATTTGTGTTATCAACCGAACTTAAAAAATTAACTGAGAATCTTATTTCTTTCATTTCCGTGACCTTTGACTTATGCTATTCACTTTTTATTGAGATACCTATCCCTGAGTTAAACAAATCCGGATTGAAGGAAAATTTGATGTGTTTGACTATAATAAGTCAAAACTTGAATCTGCATTTTATAGTTTCATGGAGTTTGACAGTGTATTTATATAAACTATGGTTCAGAATGTATTTCTATGCTGGTTTGGCACAATTGTATTATCTGCAGGCTTGAAATGATGAACCTGTTATGGTTATTGACTTTTTGAGTCAAAGATGCAATGCACATTTTGAGTCTGATACCAGATGTGATGGGAATTTGGATGAGATCATACCAAAAAATGTGAATTGTATACATGTGTTGCTAGTAATGAATAAAACTAAATTGGATCAGTATATAGAGATTCAAAGAAACACTAACGGCAAAGTTTTGCTGTTTGACTTTGGAAAGTCAAAGTGTCAAGTGAAGATCATGATTGTACTGTGGAAAACAGTAATCCTCTTTTAATTTCTATATAATCAATACTAACTAGTTTAATACCCGCGAATTCGCGGTATTATTAAAGAATTTTTCGTAATCTGCAAATTTGTGGTTAAGCAACATTTTGTTAGTACTCCGTATTAAATATCAAATATTATTTTAACCAAATAATATGACTAAACGTACATATAAATTAATCATTTAGAAGTAGTACATTTCATCTCATGTTAATACAAAAAATTAATATAATAAACTCAAAAGATAAGACATCACATTACATGGAATGGAATAAAATTGTCCCTTGTGTAATGTGAAGATATACTTCACCGAATATCAAGTGTTTGTGATATCTCGCAAGAAATAGTTCACAGAATTGCAAGTGTTCGAGATATCTCGAGGCATGTGGGCGGGGGTAACTGCAATTCCAGGATACATGAAATCAAAAGAAGCTAAGCTGATAGTAAATAATAACTCAATAAGATCATAGCGTATGTAATAGTAGTACTAATAAAAGAAAGTGACCCAAAAGAAAGTGACCCGCAGAAGTGGAGTTGAACTCCATTCCTCCAATGAATGCAACATTGTTATTTAAACATTCCAATATATAAATAAACTGTTTGGTTGATCTTATGTATCTTAGTATAAAAGCTAAGAACGGTCATGAATGGAACACCTTGTATTTTAGGTAATTTGATGGTATTTTAGGTGAATAACTACAATGATAGTTTCGTGCTACCTCTGATGTTTACTTAGATCCTCAAAAATTGTTGTGTAGCAATTCAGAAGTAATGACCCACAATTCAGAATTGTGCAAATCAATAAACTCAATGATTAATCATCAAGGTCAAAACTAAGAGTCAAAACAAAAGCATTTTTCATAAGGTTAATACTTATATATACAACAAAATCACGCTAATCACTTCTCTTCTAAAACAAAAGTGTTTAAACTGGATTAATATATCCTGGCACATAATATTACACAAAATGGATTTTGAGACGCATAATAAAACTTAACTCGTATAATGAAATATATATGACATCCCATCATATCCATGACTAATGAAGGTTTTAAAAATATTATTATTAGAATTATAAGTATATATTAACTATATCAATAAATCATTTTAGAAATATTCATATATATTAAAACAATTTAGGTATTTTTAATATAACACTAAACAGATATACATATATATTAACATAACTATAAAAATATTAATCATTTTGAATATAAACACAAAATAAAAAGTATATGTTATTAATATAAAAATGGTGTAACTAATAAATTTATATATATATTTATTCGATTACAACTATGTTATTAATATAAAAATGGTGTAACTAATAAATTTATATATATATTTATTCGATTCACAGAGTTGTGCCTATTGTGTCCGGGAGCATTCGAAGATGAAGAAGAGAAGATCGACGCGTTTGTAAAAGGGTTACCCGTAAGGATTCAAGAAGATTTGAGTTCACACGAGCCCGCTTCTATACAGAAGGCAAGTCGAATGGCTCATAAACTCATAAATCAGATTGAGGAAAGAATTAAAGAGCAGGCGGCCGAAGAAGCCAACACGAAACAACTCAAGAGAAAGTGGGAGGAAAACGGTGACGAGAGTCACCAGTACAACAACAACAACAACAACAATTACAACCACAATCGCAACAACTATCCCAACAAAATTAATACTTATTTGAATCAAAAGTGTTTCGGGTCTCCACATAAGAATTTCAATTTGAGCCGTCAGTTTATCACCCAATGGCCACCCATTAAAACATTGTTACATTAAATTAAAAAGGCAGGAGTCTCCTAAAAAACTACCCATTTGACCCTATCAGGTACAATTTTATAACGAAAGAACCATCATTCATCATTTTTTTCCAAATGATGAATCAAAATCAAAATGTTAAAGAAAAGGAAGAAATATTGTTTCAAAAGATTACCGGTGGAAGTGAAGCGCATAGCCTCTCCACATTTAGAGGGCAAGGTTGGCGGTGTTTTTTTTTTTTTTTTTTTTTAAACCCTAATTATAACAACTAACCTGATATCACAGCTGCTTGCAGTGTTTCAAGGACCAGATGTATTGTCTCATCAGAAGCGTGCAAAGTATTGCAGATTAAGATAAAGACTAAATACACGGTTAGTTAATAGATAGTGTAGTAAATATAGTTTTATAGTACCTGCTCAAGAAGTTCTGTAAGTGATGAGAACAGGACCAATATATGCGACTGCGGTATTCCTCTATTTGTGTCAGGTAAAGTTGAGAAAGTCTACGACACGCACCAACTTTGATAGGTGGAGGTCTATACTTCATATTTAATATATGGGTATGAACTAACATATGAATGAAATGATAAATTTAAATATAAAAAGAACGATAGGAGCTTACACATCCATCCCGATTGCCTGGATAGCAGCATAGAGGAAATGTTCAATAACACCTTGGTTGATCTGTATACAAAAGAAGCAAAGATGTGAATAGTTTCTTTGTGAAATATAAAGCATTATTATTATTATTATTGATTATTATTACCACAGATGAGAACTTAGCAATTGACGAAAACATATGAGCATAAAGAAGGGGAAAATCATGTACACATGCACAACATATAACAATCGGTTAATACTTAATGTTTAAGAAGATATTAGGAATATTATTAACGCTACCTGTTGCCATGTATTCAGCAAAAATTTGCTCCAAGAGATTCCTCACATTGACTCCAGAAAATGCGGAAACCTAAAAACAAACGTAGAGAAGACATTGTGATTTGCAAAATGAAAAAACTCAAATTATCATACTTATACCATTTGCAATTAATTTATATAGTAATGTACAGTAATGGTAACAGTATTAAGGATAGTCATAACCTCAACTTCAAGCAATTGTTGTGACACAGAGGATAAAGCAAAAAAGAGTAGCCTCCCTCATCTACCAAATTATGTGTTCCAGATAAATATTAAGGATGGTGTACTATAAGTATATAACTAAAAGAGTCGAAGGGATATAGTGTAAGCAAACATGTTACAACACACAACATCCATAAATTTGAAATCCAAGCTAATATTGACTTTGCTTTAATATGAAGAGGGGATTGGTCAAAGTACGTACATAGTTTTGACCAATAAAAGGTTCTGAATAACTCCATTATTCATGAAAGTTCGAATGGCTGCAAACAACTAATATGTTCTGGACAAGTCTTACATGATCAAGATGATACAGTATCATCAGTGACATTCAAGTAAACCTTCACAGCCAAGAACATATCAATGCTACATGCATGTTTGAAAAATGAGGATCTTCACTTGGTAATACCTGAAAAAGAGATCAATGTAAGATATAATAAGTTTTTTTGTGTTTAAAAAAAAAAAACGAATCAAACTTTGATATGCTATACAGTTGATACAAAAACATCTACACACATAAAAGAGTCAATAACCAGTCTCTTTCTCTTCATCATTGAAATTGAAAATAATATTTAAATTACTTTCATAATCATAATAAAATGATCCACTAAGACTACAAGATGCTTTCCTTAACAGTTCCAAGTAAAAGCTTTGAATGACCCAAACCAAGTATGATACACCTGCTACCCTTATCAAAATTTGTGGACCTAGTACAATTGTCTTTATTGCAATTTGTCATTTAAAGACAAAAAAAAAAAAAAAAAAAAAAGGAACAAATGATATATGTAAGTCAATTTAAACTAAGGTTATCCAATCCTTCAATACATTTTTCAACATTTACCAAACAAAAAAACCCATAGTGACACCTGATATATTAATAAATTCAAACAATGTGTACCATAAAAAAGTACTATGTGATGCAAATAAAATGAAAGTAGCTGGTTAGTTGTTTTAGTTCATACGATTCTTGACAGCAATGATAGTAAAATCTAAAAAACACAAACACACAAAAGAATAGAAAAAACATTACATCCCATACTTGTAGGTTCCAGAAAAACCTTGCAACTCACAACAGAAGTCTAAAAGAAAGGCACAAGATGTCCATCATCGCAATAAGTTCTTGTTACGTGGAATATATTTGCTTATTCCAACTGAAATATTATTAGAGAAATTTCTTTTATAGTTTCCTAGTTCATATAATTCAAACGTAAAATACATATATAGAGTAGTTCAAATGTACCTATATTTTTGTACCTTAATTGTCCCAGTTTTAGGCACAACAACTTGTATCCATAGTTTCTCCTGCACATCATAACAATCAAAATATGTATATACATCATCTTCATTAGAACCTAAGTTCAAGTACTATGAGTAAACTAACCACCTCTATGTAATGCTGAGTCACAAATATTTATTGATTGATTCAGACTGAATTTGTTATTAAAACATAAGTGTTAACAAACAGGTATCATTAATACCAATAAACTACTACGCTGAACCATACAAATTTAATAGGTAAAATTAAATTTGAAAAAGGAGATGATCAAACATTACTCGTTTTAATATGTTATCCAGCCCACTGATGTTGTCCAACGAAACACATTTCAATCTCTACAATATATTACTCATTATAACATTGTATCGAGCCCGCACATGTTGTCACCTCTATATTGAGCTAGCTTCATGATCAAGTGAAATATAGCATAAAGGAAATAAATAACGATAACCAGTCAAATCCATCTCCATTACTTTAAAATTTTGAGCCAGTTAACATTGGTACCTGAAATCATTAGTCAAGGTTCACACATCGAAATACCAAACCCATTTAAGAATTAGCTGTGACTTACATAATATCCCTTAAAGATACAATTGACAACCTACCATCATACACAACCTTTTGAAATGCATTATGTAAAACCTCATTTACTAATGCATTACAGAATGGCATATATGGTAATTGTAATATTTTGCAACATCATAACTATAACAAAATAGTTGAAAAAAGATTCAAGATCAGAATACATACTTCAATTCCTTCTTCAACATCGATATTTTTTTTTCAAAAGACAACGAAGATTCAATACACAACCTGCCATCATATATAACTTAATCAACATGATGCATCAATTAAACACAAAAGAAGGTATTAATTATTAATTAGTTAATATTTAATTATCCTATTTTCAATTGTAGTATACAGGAGTACCAAACGCCTCTTATAAAGGTTTGAGGAAATAATTCAAGATTAATGAGGAACCTGATGATAAGAAGTTGTTTCAGGAATATATATATAATCAGCATGAGGCCTTCATTTTTTTAACGATTTGATCTTCAATTGGTAGATCTATGATACCAAGTTTCGATCGATCTTCACTGGTTTCGAATTAGCATATCAGATATAATCATATGAACCCTAAAAAATTAGGGTCAGTAAAAGAGAAGAACTGAAAGAAAAGAAAAAAAGAAACACTCTTGAAGACGGAAAACAAATAAACACTCTTGAATGTTTCGCATGTGAGATTGTAATTCTGCAGAAACTGATGAAGAAACTAATGGAGATTATTTTTGATGGAGGTTATATTGACGGTTGAATAATACGGTGTATGTTTTTATTACTCTGTATTTGATTTGATCGTGGAGAGAGACTCTAAAGTGATAGAATAAAGCAAGGTTAAAATAGTTAGCAAAATCCTTAGTTAATATAGTAAGGTATTAGTTAAAAGAAATTCTATGCGTTAGATCTATTTTTTTTTTTAAGGGTGGGGATTAAATATTAAAGGGTTTTTTTGAAAGTATTAATTAATATCAGCTTTGTTTGAATAGATAGAGAGGATCATAAAAATTACTATTAAATATTTTTCAAACTCAGTAAAGCATACAAATACTTACAACTCATGGTTCATCGTATCCGTCTCTAATCAAATTACAAACATCCGAACATTCAACCAAACAATAATGTCTACTTCTAAACCCTTGTTTAAACACAAACAATGGTTTCTTAACATTAATCGGTCCTTCACCAGGCGACCCATCCCCACCACGTATACAAGTCGTTACACATTTAATCGTACAATATTCTGCTTTTCTAGATTTTGGCTTTTGAATTCTAGGTTTTTTACAATCCCCATCTTGTCCCATAACACAGTCTCCAGATAAAGTTTGTGGTACGTTTTCGAGTGTTTCTGCTGCATCTTGTGGCGGGTTTTTTGGTGACGTGGCAACCGCGGACATGTTTGGGGATAATAGTACTACTGCTGATGCAGCTGCTGTTGCGATCAAGATTCGGTGAAGGGTCTGTTTGGTGTGTTTGTTGAGGGTGTTGGTGATGAGTAAACGGTGGTGGCGATGGTTTAGCGATGGTGGAAATGGGATGGTTGGAGTAATGGGATTCAAAAGCATTTTGTGAGGATGGTGAAGTTCCACCTGATCTTATAAAGGTTGTGAAGGATATGATCAAGTAAGGCCAACGTGTGGTAACAAACAAGTGTCCAAAATGGCAAATTGTAGTGGACTTGTAGTATACTATAGAATTTAGAATTTTGATAATTGATATATTGATATTGATTATGATTAGTTTCGATTTAGCTTTTAAATATACTTATTTAAAAAATATCAAAGGAAATTGAACACAAATTTTTTTCTTTCTAAAAATTGAGAATTTACATTCGCACACGACTTGTTTGAATGTATCTAAACCGGTTTTCCCATGATCTTGACCTCTGAGAGTGTTTTCACTCTGGGTGAAGAAATGATTTGTCTTTATTCTCGGATAGGGGAAAGATTGTCTACATCTCACTTCCCCATGCACTACTTATATGGTATTGAGTTTTGTTATTGTTGATTAGAAACCAAACATTTACTGTTTACCATATTTTTATATTCTTAGAGGTATTTTCGTCTTTTTAGCTCACCAGATATTTGTCAGTTAGTTGTATTCGAACATATTCTTACATGGATACGTTCAAATTCGAATGTGTATGAAAGTGGCTCAAAGAGTCAACAAATGTAATACTCGGTAACCAAGTATCATGTTCGAGTTCGAACATGTTCAAGTTTGAACAGATATGAACACGGACATGGTCTAGTTCGAGTTCGAACAGAATGTACGGGTTAATAACATTTTCAATCATGATTACAGAAAAACCTGTCAGGAGGCGTGAAAACAGGCTGTGGGTCAAGATGTAAAACTAATTTGCATACGAAGTTTATTCGGATTCACCTTCTACCCCAATCCAAAATTAAAACTTAAATCTCGCCCTAAACTTTCCCCCCAAATCAAAGGATCCGGAGCTAAACCCAATTCTTTATCTGGGTTTTCAATCAACATTCAGAAGAATACAAAATCAGTCACCATATCTGCACAGAGCCACAAAAGCTATAGATATAGGATAAGGGCTTAATTTCCACAAATAATTATTGTTTCTAACTATAAAATTTGCACCAAACTATTTACTTATTTGTATCCATTCCACTTTTGATCAACAATAGATGGTTTTTTTCATAAATAATAAACTTTTATACTAGCAAGTATGGAAGCAAACCAGAGAATTGCAAGAATTGCAGCTCATCTCCACCCGACAAATTTCCAGGTTTTCGTTCTTTCCGTTGATCCTTAATATCAAAATTTGTAAATCATATACTTATTTTGTTGAATTTATGTATATTTTTTTTTTGTCAACATACGATTTGTTACAGATCGCATGATCTCTTAAGGTTCATAATTTGTTTCAGTTTGATCAAGAAGTTTGTTGGTCTTGAAGGTGTTGGTGTTTATTGCATTGTTGTGTATCTAATTTGAATTTTACTAAAATGTATAACATGGTTACCTATTTTTTCATTTTTATTTTTGAACTTTAGAAATGTTAGGTTTGATCTCAATGTTTAAGCTGTATTTGATGGAGTGGTACTAGACATCTTATATAACTATAAAGCCTAATTGTGATTGAAGACTTCACTTTTGGATTCATACAATTCCATATTTGAATTTCCTCATGGTCTTATACTGTGAGTTTGTGTAGAAAACATAAGTCTGGCTGATGGGTAATCCTTAACTTGGATAAAGTTTAGAACTTTACTGACGCCTTTTTGATTTCCACATTTAAAAATGCAAGTATTACAGACTTTTGAGGATACAGGCCATATTCTGTGCTAAAGTATGTGACTTCAGAGTATCACAATTGCTGGATGTTACACACAAAAAAAAATCTTGAATTTTTTGTTTTCTAAAATGCTTGCTTTGTTATTAAAGATGGAGGGAGGATCGGTATTGGAGCGGGCAAATTGCAGAGCAAAAGGTGGTGCACCTGGGTTCAAAGTTGCAATATTGGGTGCTGCTGGAGGAATTGGTCAACCTCTAGCTATGCTAATGAAGATGAACCCGTTGGTTTCGGTTCTTCATCTGTATGATGTTGTTAATTCCCCTGGTGTCACTGCTGACATCAGCCACATGGATACCGGTGCTGTGGTATCTTCCCATTTTCAATATTTCACAAGTCATTACATATGCATAAAAATCTTTAATCAATGTGTAACTATATTTTTATTTTTATTTTTTTTGGCCAGGTGAGAGGTTTTCTAGGTCAACCACAGCTCGATGCTGCACTTACGGGGATGGATCTTGTGATCATACCTGCTGGTGTACCAAGAAAACCTGGAATGACAAGGGATGACCTTTTCAAGATTAATGCTGGAATTGTTAAAACACTTTGTGAAGGAATTGCAAGATCTTGCCCTAATGCAATCGTCAACTTAATTAGCAATCCTGTTAACTCTACAGTTCCGATTGCGGCCGAAGTTTTCAAGAAAGCCGGTACTTATGATCCCAAAAGGCTGCTCGGTGTCACTATGCTTGATGTTGTTAGAGCCAATACTTTTGTGGTATGCAATCACACATTTCGGCTGTTAACATCCGTTTGTATTGTAGAGAGATTTGTTTAACCGGTTTGCGGTTTCAGGCTGAAGTTTTGGGACTTGATCCAAGAGAAATTCGGGTCCCGGTGGTTGGAGGACATGCAGGAGTTACAATTTTGCCCCTACTTTCACAGGTAAATAAAGAGCTAAATCCAGGTTAAAAGATATGAACTTTATACTCAAAGTTTCTTTGATTTTTCAGGTTAAACCTCCATGTTCCTTCACAAAAGAAGAAATAGAATACTTGACAAAACGTATTCAAGATGGTGGGACCGAAGTTGTACAGGTAAACCAGATCTGTCTTCCTTGACAAAATGGGCAGGTTGGGTAACAGGTCAAACGGGCCGGGCCCAAATACAATATGACTCATTTTACTCTTTTTGTTCTTAAGCTAATGTTTTTCGTTTTACAGTGTCAATTGTTAAAAATGAAAGATGACCCAAATACCCATTCATTAGTGAATGGGTCGAAATTACTTCCTCTAGTTTTCTTTCTCTGCAGTTTATATGCAGCTTGATTATATAATTTAAGTAACCATTTCAGGCAAAAGCTGGGGCTGGTTCCGCAACACTATCAATGGTGAGCCATATAACTCTTATTTCCTTTTATAGAAAGTGCATAGTATCGAGGCCCATGGAAATATAATCAAGGATTTGTTAATTTCACAGGCATATGCAGCAGTTAAGTTTGCAGATTGCTGTCTTCGTGGCTTAAGAGGAGATGCTGGCATTGTAGAGTGTGCTTATGTAGCTTCTCAGGTACAAATTACCAGCTCCTAAATGGGTTTTATTTATATATTTGTACTATAACTGTAACTGTATATACTTATCCATTTTCTAGATTTATAGTGTTGATCAAGTGCTTTTTAAATGTCGGTTACAGGTGACAGAACTACCTTTCTTTGCAACCCAAGTCAAACTAGGTCGTGGTGGTGCAGAAGAAGTACTTCAACTTGGACCGTTGAATGAGTATGAAAGGTACACAAAATTACCATGTTTGTGATTTGTAGTTGAAATAAGAATATCTATATTTAATTAAATATTACAAAAAACAGGGCTGGATTGGAGGAAGCCAAAAAAGAGTTGGCAGCTAGTATTGAAAAGGGAGTTACTTTCATTAGAAATTAAAGAGCTGTGAAGTTGAAGTGGTATACAAATGTTAATTCTCTTATCTTGGCTTTGTTTATTACTACTTGTTTCTGATAATGTTCAATCTTAAATAATCTTATTGTACCTATGACAGATAATAGATGTATCAGGATATATATACCTATACCTATATATACTATGCTAATCTTTTTACACCCATATTTGTTACTCCATTATTTATAAGCTTATTATATCTTAAGTACATTGTAGCACCATCTTGTCCCATCCAACCTGAATCACTCTTTACATAATGTTCTTTACCCTAAACAGATAATAATAGATAATAGCTCTATCAGGATATATACCTGTAAGTATTTGTTGCATGATCATCTTGCACTTGAAGAATGGACAAATTCATAAGGTTCCATTTATTTACATACAACGGAAGCAAATAAATAAATAAATGTTAAGTTTCCAAATCAAACTCATAAACAATGGATGGACCCGCCAAATTACCCTTTATAACGAACCCAGATATCGTAAGATCATTTGATTGAAACCCTAATCCCTTAACTATAGCTTCTTACAAATACTTGAAATATAGAGGTCCATCTATGTTATTTTGACACTATCTTGAGATGGTTTGATATGGTACTCCATACATAATACTCCGTAACATTCTCTACCAATTGTTAGAGGATGATTAAGCAGATTTATGCGACACTATTTTTTAGTACTATTAAAACACTAGTAAATTATGTATGGAATTTGCTAAAGAAAAGTTGTCGTTAACCGGTTGTACATGGAAGATTACACATCGACTTTTTAGTAGCGGTTACTGAATTGAACTATTTTTATGCACGTTAACGACAATCCTCGTTAGAATAAGTCCTTTACTGTATATAATTATTATTTTTAAGACATAGCAAACACATTATTTTTTATTATTTGATATAAATTAGCATTTTCTATATGAATAAAACATCTTGGGGTATACTTTGGGTGTGTTAGGCGAAAGTTGATCAAGCTGGAGCTGGTAACATGGACTTAAAAGTTGAAACTTAATAACATTGAGTTGTAGCTTAGCTGGTAGTGACTTGACTCTAGTATTCATCAGGTCGCCTTTCGCTTAGTGTGGGGGCAATGGGGAGGGGATTTTTACCGGCCATGCACTCGGATTGGTCCGGATTTCTTTCAGGACAATAGTTGGGGGCGGGTTGTGCAATTACGGGAGATGAACGCGTGAGTGGTTAAAGTCCCCTACGTTATCCAAACTGATGTCAAAAAAAAAAAAAAAAAAAAAAAAAATTGAAGCTTAATACAATATTTTTTATAAGTGTTCGACAAAGTAACTATTCTTTTGTAAAGTACTTTATAATTGTCGGGAATTTTTTTTATTTTTAAATCAGATCATATAAAATCATCATATATTTTTGGATAGAAAACGCCTCAAAAAACATGTACGCAATTCTTAGACGTAGTCATATTGTGAGATTCTACTTTCCCTTTTTATTATTGGAAACAACTATATATATAAACATATGTTATTATAGGTTTGATGGGTCGTTATACGTCTGCTACTCATCTCCTCCTCGACGAAAAGGTTTATTCTCTCTTTTTTACCTGAATTATTGTTTATTAGTGACTTGTGGTTTAAGGATACACCTCTTAAGTGCTATTGAATTATTGTTTTTGACACATCACCAAAAAGTACATCGTCCACGTATTAAAGAGTCAAAGACACATTCCGTGTGTTTTAATTATTATTTTTTTAGTTCTATGTGATAGATTTGATTTCATAATCGGTAGGTTTAATACTTTTCACGGTAAATTGTGTTAGGAAGAGGGGATCGCCTGGACGTTGGGAGATATAAATTTGAGAGAAAAACAACTCTATTACTCACAAGAATAGATTTACAGAGTATTACAAAACTCTTACAAAAAAAACTCTCAAGCTCACGCACACTCTCTAGGTTGTGATTACACTTCTCTGAATGATTTGGGATGATTTACAATTGAGGTTTGCACCTCTATTTATAGTAAAAATTCTATGGTGGTGGAAGGGTGTGAACGGAGATGGTGGGCGGCCGTCATCGTGTTCATCTTTGCTTCTTCTACATGGTGTTCAAAGAAGGCTACTTTGAACATCTAGAAGGTGAGATTCTAGATTGTAGGCTGGAAACTTTCAATTCTCCTCCTCCAGCCGAATTCACGAACATTCCAGTTATGTCTCTGCATAACTCCAACTTCTCTCGAGTCACCACCTTTGTTAACATATCCGCAGGATTCTCCTTTGTATGGATCTTCACTAGTCTCAACAGTTGTCGATTAATTACCTCGCGTATCCAATGATAGCGAATATCAATATGTTTTGTACGGGAATGGTACATGGAGTTCTTGCTCAAATCTAGAGCACTCTGACTGTCACAATGTACCTTGTACTCCTTTTGCTTGATTCCAAATTCTTGGAGATAACGCTTTAACCACAACATTTCTTTTCCAGCTTCTGCGGCAGCAATATACTCTGCTTCAGTTGTGGATAATGCAACACAACTCTGTAGTCTTGACTGCCATGAAACAGCTCCCCCTGCAAAAGTGTAAATGAATCCTGAAGTAGATTTCCTACTATCAGGATCTCCGGCCATATCCGCATCTGTATAGCCTTCCAAGATTGGATCAGCTCCCCCGTAACAAAGACATAGATTCTTTGTACCTTTAAGATATCTGAGAATCCATTTTACTGCATCCCAATGCTCTTTCCCGGGGTTCGAGAGAAAACGACTCACCGTTCCCACTGCATGAGCAATATCGGGCCTTGTACACACCATCGCATACATCAAACTTCCAACTGCTGAGGAATATGGTACTGACGACATCTCCCCGATCTCTTCCTTGGATGAGGGACAAGAACTCTTGCTTAACTTGAAATGGTTAGCTAATGGAATGCTAACAGGTTTGGCATTGTTCATATTGAAACGTGAAAGCACTCGTTCAATATACTTCTCCTGAGATAGCCATAACCTTTTATTCTTCATATCTCGGGTTATCTGCATTCCCAAAATCTGTTGAGCATGTCCTAAGTGTAGTGACCCGAACTTTTCCATGTTTATATATATTAATTGAGATTGATGTTTACATGATTAAATGTTTCCAACATGTTAAGCAATCAAACTTGTTAAGACTTGATTAATTGAAATAGGTTTCATATAGACAATTGACCACCCAAGTTGACCGGTGATTCACGAACGTTAAAACTTGTAAAAAAACTATATGATGACATATATATGGTTATATATATAGTTAACATGATATTATGATAAGTAAACATATCATTAATTATATTAACAATGAACTACATATGTAAAAACAAGACTACTAACTTAATGATTTTGAAACGAGACATATATGTAACGTTTATCGTTGTAACGACATTTAATGTATATATATCATATTAAGAGATATTCGTACATCATAATATCATGATAATATAATAATTTAAAATCTCTTTTGTTATTATAAACATTGGGTTAACAACATTTAACAAGATCGTTAACCTAAAGGTTTCAAAACAACACTTACATGTAACGACTAACGATGACTTAACGACTCAGTTAAAATGTATATACATGTAGTGTTTTAATATGTATTTATACACTTTTGAAAGACTTCAATACACTTATCAAAATACTTCTACTTAACAAAAATGCTTACAATTACATTCTCGTTCAGTTTCATCAACAATTCTACTCGTATGCACCCGTATTCGTACTCGTACAATACACAGCTTTTAGATGTATGTACTATTGGTATATACACTCCAATGATCAGCTCTTAGCAGCCCATGTGAGTCACCTAACACATGTGGGAACCATCATTTGGCAACTAGCATGAAATATCTCATAAGATTACAAAAATATGAGTAATCATTCATGACTTATTTACATGAAAACAAAATTACATATCCTTTATATCTAATCCATACACCAACGACCAAAAACACCTACAAACACTTTCATTCTTCAATTTTATTCATCTAATTGAACTCTCTCAAGTTCTATCTTCAAGTTCTAAGTGTTCTTCATAAATTCCAAAAGTTCTAGTTTCATAAAATCAAGAATACTTTCAAGTTTGCTAGCTCACTTCCAATCTTGTAAGGTGATCATCCAACCTCAAGAAATCTTTGTTTCTTACAGTAGGTTATCATTCTAATACAAGGTAATAATCATATTCAAACTTTGGTTCAATTTCTATAACTATAACAATCTTATTTCAAGTGATGATCTTACTTGAACTTGTTTTCGTGTCATGATTTTGCTTCAAGAACTTTGAGCCATCCAAGGATCCATTGAAGCTAGATCCATTTTTATCTTTTCCAGTAGGTTCATCCAAGGAACTTAAGGTAGTAATGATGTTCATAACATCATTCGATTCATACATATAAAGCTATCTTATTCGAAGGTTTAAACTTGTAATCACTAGAACATAGTTTAGTTAATTCTAAACTTGTTCGCAAACAAAAGTTAATCCTTCTAACTTGACTTTTAAAATCAACTAAACACATGTTCTATATCTATATGATATGCTAACTTAATGATTTAAAACCTGGAAACACGAAAAACACCGTAAAACCGGATTTACGCCGTCGTAGTAACACCGCGGGCTGTTTTGGGTTAGTTAATTAAAAACTATGATAAACTTTGATTTAAAAGTTGTTATTCTGAGAAAATGATTTTTATTATGAACATGAAACTATATCCAAAAATTATGGTTAAACTCAAAGTGGAAGTATGTTTTCTAAAATGGTCATCTAGACGTCGTTCTTTCGACTGAAATGACTACCTTTACAAAAACGACTTGTAACTTATTTTTCCGACTAGAAACCTATACTTTTTTTGTTTAGATTCATAAAATAGAGTTCAATATGAAACCATAGCAATTTGATTCACTCAAAACGGATTTAAAATGAAGAAGTTATGGGTAAAACAAGATTGGATAATTTTTCTCATTTTAGCTACGTGAAAATTGGTAACAAATCTATTCCAACCATAACTTAATCAACTTGTATTATATATTATGTAATCTTGAGATACCATAGACACGTATACAATGTTTCGACCTATCATGTCGACACATCTATATATATTTCGGAACAACCATAGACACTCTATATGTGAATGTTGGAGTTAGCTATACAGGGTTGAGGTTGATTCCAAAATATATATAGTTTGAGTTGTGATCAATACTGAGATACGTATACACTGGGTCGTGGATTGATTCAAGATAATATTTATTGATTTATTTCTGTACATCTAACTGTGGACAACTAGTTGTAGGTTACTAACGAGGACAGCTGACTTAATAAACTTAAAACATCAAAATATATTAAAAGTGTTGTAAATATATTTTGAACATACTTTGATATATATGTATATATTGTTATAGGTTCGTGAATCAACCAGTGGCCAAGTCTTACTTCCCGACGAAGTAAAAATCTGTGAAAGTGAGTTATAGTCCCACTTTTAAAATCTAATATTTTTGGGATGAGAATACATGCAGGTTTTATAAATGATTTACAAAATAGACACAAGTACGTGAAACTACATTCTATGGTTGAATTATCGAAATCGAATATGCCCCTTTTTATTAAGTCTGGTAATCTAAGAATTAGGGAACAGACACCCTAATTGACGCGAATCCTAAAGATAGATCTATTGGGCCTAACAAACCCCATCCAAAGTACCGGATGCTTTAGTACTTCGAAATTTATATCATATCCGAAGGGTGTCCCGGAATGATGGGGATATTCTTATATATGCATCTTGTTATTGTCGATTACCAGGTGTTCACCATATGAATGATTTTTATCTCTATGTATGGGATGTGTATTGAAATATGAAATCTTGTGGTCTATTGTTACGATTTGATATATATAGGTTAAACCTATAACTCACCAACATTTTTGTTGACGTTTTAAGCATGTTTATTCTCAGGTGATTATTAAGAGCTTCCGCTGTCGCATACTTAAATAAGGACAAGATTTGGAGTCCATGCTTGTATGATATTGTGTAAAAACTGCATTCAAGAAACTTATTTTGTTGTAACATATTTGTATTGTAAACCATTATGTAATGGTCGTGTGTAAACAGGATATATTAGATTATCATTATTTGATAATCTACGTAAAGCTTTTTAAACCTTTATTGATGAAATAAAGGTTATGGTTTGTTTAAAAATGAATGCAGTCTTTGAAAAACGTCTCATATAGAGGTCAAAACCTCGCAACGAAATCAATTAATATGGAACGTTTTTAATCAATAAGAACGGGACATTTCAGTTGGTATCCGAGCGTTGGTCTTAGAGAACCAGAATTTTGCATTAGTGTGTCTTATCGAGTTTGTTAGGATGCATTAGTGAGTCTGGACTTCGACCGTGTTTACTTGAAAAATGATTGCTTAACATTTTTGTTGGAAACTATATATTTTTAACATATGAATATTATGTGATATATTAATCTCTTAACGTGTTTGATATTATGTGATAGATGTCTACCTCTAGAACAAGTCCCATTGACTCACCTAATAATAATGAAGAGTCAAATGTAAATTGGAATGATTTGTGGACTGATTCACAAGTTCCCGAAGAGGAACCGGAAGAAGAGTCGGAACCGGAAGAAGAATCGGAACCGGAAGAAGAATCGGAACCGGATGAAGAAATAGAACCGGTGGGGGAAATAATAAAACGGTTAAGTAAAAGAAAATCCTCAACCAACCGACCAAAGTTAATTATGGTCAATGGTGTTTCCGCCAAGGAAGCAAAATATGTGGAGGATTACCAATTCTCCGATGAATCGGATTCCGACGAGAATTCCGATGATGTTATAGAAATTACCCCAACTGAATTTAAAAAGGCAAAAGAAAATAATAAGGGAAAGGGCATAAAAATAGAGAAATCTAATTCCAACCCCGATGAACTTTATATGTATCGTCAACCCCCGAAGTCCTTAAGTTGTAACAATGACCCGGGAACCTCTAAACCACCAGGTTTTTCTAAACCAATGTGGACAACGACGGCTCGTATTAGGGGAACATCATATATCCCTAGAAACTTGGCAAAACGAACCAAAACCGAAGAAGAAGAAACGAGCGAGTCGGAATAAGATAGTTGTATTCGTGTGGTGTAATATATGTAATATAGTGTTCTTATGCTTTATGATATATGTAAAAATTGCTTGTATTAATAAGTATTTTTTTTATGAAACTAACTCTTGTCTATTTTACAGTTTAAAAACACAAAATGGATAGACAACCCAATATTTTAAGAGACCTACCCGGAGACATGATTGATGAAATCTTGTCTAGAGTCGGCCAGAATTCTTCGGCACAACTATTTAAGGCGAGATCAGTTTGTAAGACATTCGAAGAACGTTCCAAGAATGTCTTGGTTTATAAGAGACTTTCGTTTGAAAGATGGGGGATATCACATTGGGAAACCCATAAGTTACGATGTGTTTACTTTGACGCATATATTGCGGGGAACCCAAATGCTATTTTACGCAACGGGTTAAGAAATTATTTTGACTCAATATATCCGAATATTGGACTTCGTGATTTAGAAAAAGCGGCTAACATGCAACATAAAGAAGCATGTTATGCTTACGGATTAGTAATGTTCGCTTCTCACCAAAGTGAGAACAAGAACATCGGGCTACAACTATTAAACAAAACGTTTCCACAAGTGACGGAGTCGGTAATTGGGGTAAGAAATGAGGTTTTTAGATTATTACGGGACTGTTGGACATTACGTAACCCTCGTCCCTTTGATGACGTTACAACACGCTGTCTTATCAACGGCCATAACGGTTATGTTGCACAAGACCAAGGATGGGAAGTAGTCCTAGTAAAACCAGAATGCATGACTTGTTTCTGGACGTATGAATTACGTGTCTTTATTGCCTTTGCCGAACGACTTGTGTACTAGCTAGAATTGTCTTCACAACTATCTTGTATCAAAGTTATTGTGTGCTATATTTCATGCTTTATGTAAAATAAGCGGTATTGTAAGTTTGTAAAATATTGTATAAAAGTTTGAACGCGAAATATTATTACAATCAGTTTTTCATATAGAATTGTAGTAGTTGAATTGTATATTAGCTACTAAGTATGAACTTAACGGGTAGGTACTACCCGAATTTAAACTTATAAAACGCTAATATGAAGAAAAAGCTTTTATAAATGAGTTCATATTATGCTACGAAATACTATTAACTACTCTTAATATTCTGTATGATTAACTTGTTCCATTTAACTATTTTGAAGGAAATGGCACCGACTACTCGACACACCGTGAATATGAATGAAGAGGAATTCCGTACTTTTCTAGCTTCAAACATAGCCGCAGTACAGGCTGCGCTACATACCAACAATAACCTTGGATCTAGCAGTACAGGAAATCGTGTAGGATGCACCTACAAAGAATTCACTGCCTGCAAACCTTTGGAATTTGATGGAACCGAAGGACCGATCGGATTGAAACGGTGGACCGAGAAGGTTGAATCGGTGTTTGCCATAAGTAAGTGTACTGAAGAGGACAAAGTGAAGTACGCTACGCATACCTTCACAGGTTCTGCGTTAACATGGTGGAATACCTATCTAGAGCAAGTGGGACAAGATGATGCGTACGCACTACCGTGGTCAGCATTCAAGCACTTGATGAACGAGAAGTACCGTCCCAGAACCGAGGTCAATAAGCTCAAGACAGAACTTAGAGGGTTACGAACCCAAGGATTTGATATTACCACGTACGAAAGACGATTCACAGAATTGTGCCTATTGTGTCCGGGAGCATTCGAAGATGAGGAAGAGAAGATCGACGCGTTTGTGAAAGGATTACCGGAAAGAATCCAAGAAGATATAAGTTCACACGAGCCCGCCTCCATACAACAGGCATGTAGAATGGCTCACAAACTAGTGAACCAGATTGAAGAAAGAATTAAAGAACAGACTGCTGAAGAGGCCAATGTGAAGCAAGTCAAAAGAAAGTGGGAGGAAAACGGTGATAAGAATCACCAATACAACAACAACAGCAATTACAACAATAATCGCAACAATTATCCCAACAATCGCAACATCAATCGCAACTACAACAAACGGCCCAACAACAACAACAACAACAACAGCAACTACAACAATCATCCCAACAACAATAATAACCGCAACAACAACAATCAGAAGCAACTATGCCAAAGGTGTGAAAAGAATCACTCGGGGTTCTGCACCAAATTTTGCAACAAGTGTAAAAGAAATGGTCATAGCGCGGCGAAGTGTGAGGTCTACGGACCAGGGGTTAATAGAACGAAAGGAACAAATGGTGTCGGAACGAGTAATGGCGGAGCAAGTAGTGTCGGAGCAAGTTATGCCAATGTAGTTTGTTATAAATGTGGAAAACCAGGCCACATTATTAGAAATTGCCCGAACCAGGAGAACACGAATGGACAAGGCCGTGGAAGAGTTTTCAATATTAATGCGGTAGAGGCACAGGAAGACCCGGAGCTTGTTACGGGTACGTTTCTTATTGACAATAAATCTGCTTACGTTTTATTTGATTCGGGTGCGGATAGAAGCTATATGAGTAGAGATTTTTGTGCTAAATTAAGTTGTCCATTGACGCCTTTGGATAGTAAATTTTTACTCGAATTAGCAAATGGTAAATTAATTTCAGCAGATAATATATGTCGGAATCGAGAAATTAAACTGGTTAGCGAAACATTTAAGATTGATTTGATACCAGTAGAGTTAGGGAGTTTTGATGTGATAATCGGTATGGACTGGTTGAAAGAAGTGAAAGCGGAGATCGTTTGTTACAAAAATGCAATTCGCATTATACGAGAAAAAGGAAAACCCTTAATGGTGTACGGAGAAAAGGGCAACACGAAGCTACATCTTATTAGTAATTTGAAGGCACAAAAACTAATAAGAAAAGGTTGCTATGCTGTTCTAGCACACGTCGAGAAAGTACAAACTGAAGAAAAGAGCATCAATGATGTTCCCATTACAAAAGAATTTCCCGATGTATTTCCGAAAGAATTACCGGGATTACCCCCACATCGATCCGTTGAATTTCAAATAGATCTTGTACCAGGAGCTGCACCAATAGCTCGTGCTCCTTACAGACTCGCACCCAGCGAGATGAAAGAACTGCAAAGCCAATTACAAGAACTTTTAGAGCGTGGTTTCATTCGACCAAGCACATCACCGTGGGGAGCTCCTGTTTTGTTTGTCAAGAAGAAAGATGGTACATTCAGGTTGTGTATCGACTACCGAGAGTTGAACAAACTTACCATCAAGAACCGCTACCCACTACCGAGAATCGATGACTTATTTGATCAACTACAAGGCTCGTCTGTTTATTCAAAGATTGACTTACGTTCCGGGTATCATCAAATGCGGGTGAAAGAAGATGATATTCCAAAGACTGCTTTCAGAACACGTTACGGTCATTACGAGTTTATGGTCATGCCGTTTGGTTTAACTAATGCACCAGCTGTGTTCATGGACCTTATGAACCGAGTGTGTGGACCATACCTTGACAAGTTTGTCATTGTTTTCATTGATGACATACTTATTTACTCAAAGAATGACCAAGAACACGGCGAACATTTGAGAAAGGTGTTAGAAGTATTGAGGAAGGAAGAATTGTACGCTAAGTTTTCAAAGTGTGCATTTTGGTTGGAAGAAGTTCAATTCCTCGGTCACATAGTGAACAAAGAAGGTATTAAGGTGGATCCGGCAAAGATAGAAACTGTTGAAAAGTGGGAAACCCCGAAAACTCCGAAACACATACGCCAGTTTTTAGGACTAGCTGGTTACTACAGAAGGTTCATCCAAGACTTTTCCAGAATAGCAAAACCCTTGACTGCATTAACGCATAAAGGGAAGAAATTTGAATGGAATGATGAACAAGAGAAAGCATTTCAGTTATTGAAGAAAAAGCTAACTACGGCACCTATATTGTCATTGCCTGAAGGGAATGATGATTTTGTGATTTATTGTGACGCATCAAAGCAAGGTCTCGGTTGTGTATTAATGCAACGAACGAAGGTGATTGCTTATGCGTCTAGACAATTGAAGATTCACGAACAAAATTATATGACGCATGATTTGGAATTAGGCGCGGTTGTTTTTGCATTAAAAACTTGGAGGCACTACTTATATGGGGTCAAAAGTATTATATATACCGACCACAAAAGTCTTCAACACATATTTAATCAGAAACAACTGAATATGAGGCAGCGTAGGTGGATTGAATTATTGAATGATTACGACTTTGAGATTCGTTACCACCCAGGGAAGGCAAATGTGGTAGCCGATGCCTTGAGCAGGAAGGACAGAGAACCCATTCGAGTAAAATCTATGAATATAATGATTCATAATAACATTACTACTCAAATAAAGGAGGCGCAACAAGGAGTTTTAAAAGAGGGAAATTTAAAGGATGAAATACCCAAAGGATCGGAGAAGCATCTTAATATTCGGGAAGACGGAACCCGGTATAGGGCTGAAAGGATTTGGGTACCAAAATTTAGAGATATGAGAGAAATGGTACTTAGAGAAGCTCATAAAACCAGATACTCAATACATCCTGGAATGGGGAAGATGTACAAGGATCTCAAGAAACATTTTTGGTGGCCGGGTATGAAAGCCGATGTTGCTAAATACGTAGGAGAATGTTTGACGTGTTCTAAGGTCAAAGTTGAGCATCAGAAACCATCAGGTCTACTTCAACAACCCGAAATCCCGGAATGGAAATGGGAAAACATTACCATGGATTTCATCACTAAATTGCCAAGGACTGCAAGTGGTTTTGATACTATTTGGGTAATAGTTGATCGTCTCACCAAATCAGCACACTTCCTACCAATAAGAGAAGATGACAAGATGGAGAAGTTAGCACGACTGTATTTGAAGGAAGTCGTCTCCAGACATGGAATACCAATCTCTATTATCTCTGATAGGGATGGCAGATTTATTTCAAGATTCTGGCAGACATTACAGCAAGCATTAGGAACTCGTCTAGACATGAGTACTGCCTATCATCCACAAACTGATGGGCAGAGCGAAAGGACGATACAAACGCTTGAAGACATGCTACGAGCATGTGTTATTGATTTCGGAAACAGTTGGGATCGACATCTACCGTTAGCAGAATTTTCCTACAACAACAGCTACCATTCAAGCATTGAGATGGTGCCGTTTGAAGCACTTTATGGTAGAAAGTGCAGGTCTCCGATTTGTTGGAGTGAGGTGGGGGATAGACAGATTACGGGTCCGGAGATTATACAAGAAACTACCGAGAAGATCATCCAAATTCAACAACGGTTGAAAACCGCCCAAAGTCGACAAAAGAGCTACGCTGACATTAAAAGAAAAGATATAGAATTTGAAATTGGAGAGATGGTCATGCTTAAAGTTTCACCTTGGAAAGGCGTTGTTCGATTTGGTAAACGAGGGAAATTAAATCCAAGGTATATTGGACCATTCAAGATTATTGATCGTGTCGGACCAGTAGCTTACCGACTTGAGTTACCTCAACAACTCGCGGCTGTACATAACACTTTCCACGTCTCGAATTTGAAGAAATGTTTTGCTAAAGAAGATCTCACTATTCCGTTAGATGAAATCCAAATCAACGAAAAACTCCAATTCATCGAAGAACCCGTCGAAATAATGGATCGTGAGGTTAAAAGACTTAAGCAAAACAAGATACCAATTGTTAAGGTTCGATGGAATGCTCGTAGAGGACCCGAGTTCACCTGGGAGCGTGAAGATCAGATGAAGAAGAAATACCCGCATCTATTTCCAGAAGATTCGTCAACACCTTCAACAGCTTAAAATTTCGGGACGAAATTTATTTAACGGGTAGGTACTGTAGTGACCCGAACTTTTCCATGTTTATATATATTAATTGAGATTGATGTTTACATGATTAAATGTTTCCAACATGTTAAGCAATCAAACTTGTTAAGACTTGATTAATTGAAATAGGTTTCATATAGACAATTGACCACCCAAGTTGACCGGTGATTCACGAACGTTAAAACTTGTAAAAAAACTATATGATGACATATATATGGTTATATATATAGTTAACATGATATTATGATAAGTAAACATATCATTAATTATATTAACAATGAACTACATATGTAAAAACAAGACTACTAACTTAATGATTTTGAAACGAGACATATATGTAACGTTTATCGTTGTAACGACATTTAATGTATATATATCATATTAAGAGATATTCGTACATCATAATATCATGATAATATAATAATTTAAAATCTCTTTTGTTATTATAAACATTGGGTTAACAACATTTAACAAGATCGTTAACCTAAAGGTTTCAAAACAACACTTACATGTAACGACTAACGATGACTTAACGACTCAGTTAAAATGTATATACATGTAGTGTTTTAATATGTATTTATACACTTTTGAAAGACTTCAATACACTTATCAAAATACTTCTACTTAACAAAAATGCTTACAATTACATTCTCGTTCAGTTTCATCAACAATTCTACTCGTATGCACCCGTATTCGTACTCGTACAATACACAGCTTTTAGATGTATGTACTATTGGTATATACACTCCAATGATCAGCTCTTAGCAGCCCATGTGAGTCACCTAACACATGTGGGAACCATCATTTGGCAACTAGCATGAAATATCTCATAAGATTACAAAAATATGAGTAATCATTCATGACTTATTTACATGAAAACAAAATTACATATCCTTTATATCTAATCCATACACCAACGACCAAAAACACCTACAAACACTTTCATTCTTCAATTTTCTTCATCTAATTGAACTCTCTCAAGTTCTATCTTCAAGTTCTAAGTGTTCTTCATAAATTCCAAAAGTTCTAGTTTCATAAAATCAAGAATACTTTCAAGTTTGCTAGCTCACTTCCAATCTTGTAAGGTGATCATCCAACCTCAAGAAATCTTTGTTTCTTACAGTAGGTTATCATTCTAATACAAGGTAATAATCATATTCAAACTTTGGTTCAATTTCTATAACTATAACAATCTTATTTCAAGTGATGATCTTACTTGAACTTGTTTTCGTGTCATGATTTTGCTTCAAGAACTTTGAGCCATCCAAGGATCCATTGAAGCTAGATCCATTTTTATCTTTTCCAGTAGGTTCATCCAAGGAACTTAAGGTAGTAATGATGTTCATAACATCATTCGATTCATACATATAAAGCTATCTTATTCGAAGGTTTAAACTTGTAATCACTAGAACATAGTTTAGTTAATTCTAAACTTGTTCGCAAACAAAAGTTAATCCTTCTAACTTGACTTTTAAAATCAACTAAACACATGTTCTATATCTATATGATATGCTAACTTAATGATTTAAAGCCTGGAAACACGAAAAACACCGTAAAACCGGATTTACGCCGTCGTAGTAACACCGCGGGCTGTTTTGGGTTAGTTAATTAAAAACTATGATAAACTTTGATTTAAAAGTTGTTATTCTGAGAAAATGATTTTTATTATGAACATGAAACTATATCCAAAAATTATGGTTAAACTCAAAGTGGAAGTATGTTTTCTAAAATGGTCATCTAGACGTCGTTCTTTCGACTGAAATGACTACCTTTACAAAAACGACTTGTAACTTATTTTTCCGACTAGAAACCTATACTTTTTTTGTTTAGATTCATAAAATAGAGTTCAATATGAAACCATAGCAATTTGATTCACTCAAAACGGATTTAAAATGAAGAAGTTATGGGTAAAACAAGATTGGATAATTTTTCTCATTTTAGCTACGTGAAAATTGGTAACAAATCTATTCCAACCATAACTTAATCAACTTGTATTATATATTATGTAATCTTGAGATACCATAGACACGTATACAATGTTTCGACCTATCATGTCGACACATCTATATATATTTCGGAACAACCATAGACACTCTATATGTGAATGTTGGAGTTAGCTATACAGGGTTGAGGTTGATTCCAAAATATATATAGTTTGAGTTGTGATCAATACTGAGATACGTATACACTGGGTCGTGGATTGATTCAAGATAATATTTATTGATTTATTTCTGTACATCTAACTGTGGACAACTAGTTGTAGGTTACTAACGAGGACAGCTGACTTAATAAACTTAAAACATCAAAATATATTAAAAGTGTTGTAAATATATTTTGAACATACTTTGATATATATGTATATATTGTTATAGGTTCGTGAATCAACCAGTGGCCAAGTCTTACTTCCCGACGAAGTAAAAATCTGTGAAAGTGAGTTATAGTCCCACTTTTAAAATCTAATATTTTTGGGATGAGAATACATGCAGGTTTTATAAATGATTTACAAAATAGACACAAGTACGTGAAACTACATTCTATGGTTGAATTATCGAAATCGAATATGCCCCTTTTTATTAAGTCTGGTAATCTAAGAATTAGGGAACAGACACCCTAATTGACGCGAATCCTAAAGATAGATCTATTGGGCCTAACAAACCCCATCCAAAGTACCGGATGCTTTAGTACTTCGAAATTTATATCATATCCGAAGGGTGTCCCGGAATGATGGGGATATTCTTATATATGCATCTTGTTATTGTCGATTACCAGGTGTTCACCATATGAATGATTTTTATCTCTATGTATGGGATGTGTATTGAAATATGAAATCTTGTGGTCTATTGTTACGATTTGATATATATAGGTTAAACCTATAACTCACCAACATTTTTGTTGACGTTTTAAGCATGTTTATTCTCAGGTGATTATTAAGAGCTTCCGCTGTCGCATACTTAAATAAGGACAAGATTTGGAGTCCATGCTTGTATGATATTGTGTAAAAACTGCATTCAAGAAACTTATTTTGTTGTAACATATTTGTATTGTAAACCATTATGTAATGGTCGTGTGTAAACAGGATATATTAGATTATCATTATTTGATAATCTACGTAAAGCTTTTTAAACCTTTATTGATGAAATAAAGGTTATGGTTTGTTTAAAAATGAATGCAGTCTTTGAAAAACGTCTCATATAGAGGTCAAAACCTCGCAACGAAATCAATTAATATGGAACGTTTTTAATCAATAAGAACGGGACATTTCACTAAGTCTTTCATGTCAAAAGACTTAGAGAGTTCCTTCTTCAGCTGGTTGATCTTCGTTACGTCTTTTCCTATGATCAAAATATCGTCTACATAAAGTAGAAGAGCAACGAAATCTCCTTCAGAAAACTTCTGAATGTAGACACACTCATCTGCTGCAGTTTTCTTGTACCCGTGACTCACCATGCACGAGTCAAACTTCTTGTACCACTGCCTAGGTGCCTGCTTTAAACCGTACAAACTTTTCTTCAGCTTGCTTACGAGATTATCTCCTGAAACCTCAAAACCTTCTGGCTGCTCCATGTAAATTTCTTCATGTAAATCTCCATGAAGAAAAGCTGTCTTTACATCCATCTGTTCAAGCTCCAAGTTCATACTTGCGACCAATCCAAGTATGACTCTAATTGAAGTCATCTTGACTACTGGTGAAAATATCTCGTCAAAATCAATCCCTTTCTTTTGTTGGAATCCTTTGACTACAAGTCGTGCTTTGTATTTCACCACTTTTCCACTACCATCCTTTTTCAGCTTGAACACCTATTTATTTTTCAGTGCCTTCTTCCCGCGTGGAAGTTCTACAATCTCATAAGTTTGATATTTCTGCAGAGAATCCATCTCATCCTGCATTGCGAGCAACCATTTTTCTTTATCCTTATGAGTTACTGTTTCATGAAAACTCTCCGGTTCTCCATCTTCAGTAAGTAGAAGGTACTCGGATTCTGGATATCTACTCGATGGAATCCGACCTCGTTCAGATCTATGAACTTCTGGAACATTCTGAGGAGATCCACCATCATCTTGACCTTGTGATGGTGCTGGAACGTCTGGCAGATGGGGTTGTGGCTCCCCCTGCTCAGCACCGTCATTTTCCTCATTATCTTCTACTTCTGGCATTTCTTCTTGCACTGAAAATTCATTTCTTATGAATGATTCCGTTGTTGCCTCTGGCACCTGAGCAGCAACATTTGACTTCTGAGATATTGTGGGTTTTTCAATATCTTCTATTGTCTGGCTTTCATGGAACACCACGTCCCTACTTCTGATCACCTTTTTCTCCTTTGGATCCCATAATCTGTATCCAAATTCTTCATCTCCATAGCCTATGAATATGCATGGAGTGGTCCTTGCATCCAGCTTCTGCCTGAGCTCCTTGGATACATGTGCGTACGCCAAACATCCAAATACTCTTAAGTGAGAGTATGATGGATCCTTTCCAGACCAAAGTTTCTTCGGAACTTCAAAATTCAGTGGTACTGATGGAGATCGGTTGATCAAATAACAAGCGGCTCTGACTGCTTCTCCCCAGAATGTCTTTGGCAGCTTAGCCATACTGAGCATGCTCCGAACACGTTCCATGATTGTTCGGTTCATTCTTTCTGCTATACCATTATGTTGAGGGGTACGTGGGACCGTCTTCTCATGTCGGATGCCATATGATCTGCAATAGGCATCGAACTGTCTGGAAGAGTATTCACCGCCGTTGTCGGATCGAAGACACTTTAACTTCTTTCCTGTCTCACGTTCTACCATGACATGGAACTGTTTGAAGTAATCGAACACCTGGTCCTTCGTCCGTAAGAAATATACCCACACCTTTCGAGAAGTATCATCGATAAACGTCAGAAAGTATCGATTGCCGCCAATTGATTCAACCTCCAAGGGACCGCAAACATCAGAGTGTACCAGACTGAGTAACTCTGATTTTTTCGTTGAAGAGGAATTAAACGAGACTCTATGCTGCTTACCAAACAGACAATGATTGCAAGAATCTAGTGCAGCATCCTTGTCTACATTGATAAGCTCCTTCTTTATTAGGGTAGACAACCCTTTCTCACTCATGTGACCGAGTCTCTGGTGCCATAAATTTTGTGAAGCCTCCTTTTCTGCAACATTAATACTGTCTGTGCAGATCTTCACATGAGTCTTGTACAGTGTGCCACAAATGTGTCCTCGAGCGACTATCATAGCGCCTCTTGACAATTTCCATGTGCCTTTACTGAAATGACTATCATAGCCCTGTTTGTCGAGAGCTATCCCAGAAAGTAAATTCAGCCGAAGATCTGGCACATGGCGGACATCCTTCAGAGTGATTGTGCTCCCAGAACTTGTCTTTATCCTGACATCTCCAATTCCGACAATCTCAGCGGAACTGGAATTTTCCATCTTCACAACTCCAAAGTCATCAGCTTTGTATGTTGTGAAGTATTCCTTGTATGGAGTCACGTGGTAGGAAGCTGCAGTATCTACCACCCATTCTGTTTCTTCTCGTGAGACGTGAAGGCATGTCTCATCATGGGTTGAACAATAAGCTACATACCAGAGATAGTCACTAATGTTTCTCCACCCTTATTCTTCGGCTGTGAACTGCTTTGACCTTGTTCCTCTTTTAATCTATAGCAGTTCTTCTTCATATGTCCCTCTAATCCACAATGATGGCATTTATATGTTGGTTTTCTGCCATCAGCTGACCTGCCCATGCTCTTGCTTCTGCCTCTCCATTTATTTTTGCTACTCATTCGCTGTCTCCCCCGATTCTCTGTGACAAAGGCATGGGTCTGATCTGTGCCCATGTCTTTTCTCCTTGCCTCTTCACTGAATAGGACATCCTTGACCATTGACATGGTAAGTTTGCCATTCGGGGCTGAGTTGCTGAGTGTTACTACCAGCGTTTCCCAACTATCGGGAAGGGAACTAAGTAGCAGTAGCGCCTGAACTTCATCGCCAAGCGGCATCTCTACAGACGATAACTGGTTGACCAAGCTCTGGAACTCACTGGTATGCTCGGCAACTGAAGTTCCACTTTTGAGCTTCATGTTGACTAAACGCCTCATCAGCAGGGCTTTATTCCGAGCATTCTTGGCCTGGTACATGTCCTCCAACTTTTTCCAGAGGACATATGCGTCTGTCTCTTGTGCAACATGGTGGAAGACACTATGATCAATCCATTGACGGATCTGACCAATAGTTTTTCGGTTTGATTTCTTCCACTCTTTCTCTTTGGCAGAATCAGGGTTTATACCCTTCAATTCAATAGGATCAAACAAATCCTTACAGCTGAGGAGATCTTCCATTCGAGGTTTCCACAGCGTGTAGTTTGTGGCTGTGAGCATAATCATTGCTCCGAAAGATGATGTTGACTCTTCTGTGGACATTATCACCTTACAAATAATTTTTCAACACAAACGGGGTTGAATTGTAGAAAACAGAGATCACCGTTACGTCCGGAATGGTTGAAAATGGTGGAATAGACACTTCGCGGCTTAAATTCCACTTACGGGGCAAAATTATAATTTTTATAAACTTCAGGGACCAAGAATGAAATTCTGAAAATTTCAGGGACCAAATTGTAAAATTTCAGAATTGCTACAGTACCGCTACAATACTGCTACAGTGACTTGCTACAGTGCCGCCAGCTGCTACAGTGAATTGCTACAGTGATCGTCTTCTCCGGCAAAAATTCCGGCACCGGTCGTCTTCTCTGGCGAGATTCCGGCGAGTTGACCAAACTTTGACCACGTTTTCTGGGCTCGTTATAACTCCGTTTAAGTCGCTGTTTTTTGCGTTGGACTCGGTTCGACGAGACGAATCCAATGGTACACTCAAAATTGAATTTTGAGAAAACTTTCGAAAACCCAAAAACTCAACCGACGTCTCTAACCAAGCTCTTGATACCACTTGTTAGGAAGAGGGGATCGCCTGGACGTTGGGAGATATAAATTTGAGAGAAAAACAACTCTATTACTCACAAGAATAGATTTACAGAGTATTACAAAACTCTTACAAAAAAAAAACTATCAAGCTCACACACACGTCTAGGTTGTGATTACACTTCTCTGATTGATTTGGGATGATTTACAATTGAGGTTTGCACCTCTATTTATAGTAAAAATTCTATGGCGGTGGAAGGGTGTGAACGGAGATGGTGGGCGGCCGTCATCGTGTTCATCTTTGCTTCTTCTACATGGTGTTCAAAGAAGGCTACTTTGAACATCTAGAAGGTGAGATTCTAGATTGTAGGCTGGAAACTTTCAAATTGTATTAATATATCTTATTTTTTATTTACTAAATATTTACGGAGTATTAAACAAGTATATACATATATATTGTAACGAATACGAATGTATTCATTTATTATCATCTGTGCCTAGTGATAGCAATAAGTGGAAAAAAAACACGCGACCTGCGGGTATTCATACCCGTGATTGACAGATAAAAAAAAAACTTTACTCTCGAATATGTAAGATTTTGTCTCCGTTGACGGATTTGAGAGTGAATTTGGAATTTTCAGTGTAAAAATCTTGCGTTTTTCGACTTTGCCCCCGGTGAATTTTCCCAAAATCTACATATTTTGCCCCAAAACGTTCAAATTTTGTCTAAAATTCTCTTACTTTTGGGCCAAAAGCTTCAAATTTTGCCCAAAAATCTTCAAATTTTACCCAAAACTTCCATAATTTGCCTAAAAACCTCAATTTTTTACCCTAAAACCTCCATATTTTTGCCCAAAAAAATGCTACATTTTTTTTTGTGCCCCTGGTAAATAAAATCATAGTTCCGCCACTGTTTGCAGGCGGGTCGTGGATATATAATACCTGCTACGCGTAATATCCGACCTGTGAATTCATAATAACCGTTTAAAACATCCGTGAGTATACCCCCTAACCCGCTTAAGTATATTAACTATACATTAATATACTTATTTTTTCAATGTAAATCCATAAATATTTGCGGGTTTATCCGTAGGTCGTGGATATCGGTTGACAAAAGTCACAAAACTTATATAATATGTATATGTAAACCCCCGTGGGTTGCGCGTATCCATAGGTCACGAGACGAGGCTCGGCGGGTAATTTTTATGATGGGCAGGTAGTGGGTATTAAGGATTTGTGCCCGTTACCCACGAGTGTCATCCCTATCTGTGTCGTCGTGAACTAACTTTTTGACTTCATCCCTCACAACATTTTTTTTTTTGTGTGTGGCTAAAATAACGAATACTATAAAATCAAGATCTTCATCGAAAAATGAAGATCTAAACCAATACAAAGAATCCATATGGCTCGAAACGAGAAAACGCCACAAACCGACGTTAACCCCGACCGAGCCAAAACCGTCCACAATAGACTAACATCAAGACTACCTAAACGATTCACAATACAAATAAAGAGAACGGAAGTAGTATCACAACAATTACACTAAAACAACTTCAACATCTACCTAAAATACACAAAACAACGAGGACACGACGGCACTTATAAGAGCTTACCGCTTAATAATTAAGATATTATTAACATGTTCCCTCCATTGTGTACTTGAATGAAATTTAGTAACTTCAAAATATATTAAACACGTAGCTTACAAAATCCCCCATTTTTTAAAAGGGAAAATTGGAAAATATGTGTTTATAAATGCTCTCGGTTAGAATAGTAATTTTGAATGTGATATGAATAGCTTTTTTAGTCATATTTGGCTGATGATCATCCTGTAAATATATAAACATGCGGAACTAAGATATTAGTGGTAAACTCATGAGCTAAATATATTTCCATGTCGGTTTTGCACTAAAGTTTAACTCCACAGGTTAAATTTGTATAACACAACCGAAACTTAATTTTAAACCATGGAGCTCGAGGAATGGATTGTGTGTATCTATGTTTGAGCTTTTTAGTTGTCGGTTTTGGTTGTTTGTATTTGTGGAAGAAAAATGTGAAGCTCGAGGTATCGTTTTTAGAAATGGAAAAACAAGTAAACATCTTCTCCCGAATGTTAAAAGAACGAAGGGAGGTAGGTGTTAATTCCCATGAAGTTCTTGACGAAGCCAAAGTACTAATCAATAGCATTAGGAGTTGGATCACGGATTGTTACATAAAATCCGAGGCAGCCAATTGGAGTTTATTTAAATTAAACCTGTAGACGATGATTCTATGGATCTTAGGTCGCTTGAACTCTAAACTAAAGGCGGAACACAATAGAATAGAGGTAAATCGAGATACGGGTCGTTCGGGATCGAATTGGTCGAACCTAGTACAAAACCTAGATTAGATCGACACCTAGACGATGTATTTCGGTGGTATTCGGTGTTAGGGTTTTCTGGAGACGAGAAACAACGATTTGGAACAAATGGGACGAGTAACCTCATCAAAGAAGTCTAAACCCGTATATATACTGCAAGTCAGACACACTCGGTCGAGTGTGTCTGTCAGTCGGTCGACTGACCTACACAGTCGGTCGAGTGTGTACACACACTCGGTCGACTGTGTGCAGTTTAACATATTGATTATTTAATAAACTAAGAACGCACAATCACCATAGTAATCAATAGTCACTAGTAAATAACATTATTACATAACCGAATGTACTAAACGTAAGAATAAACTACGGCTGGGGATTCATGCACCAACAAACTCCCCCTAAGACCTAGCCGTAGAACAGAAATAAAAATTCGATTATCAATCAGTAAACGGATCTGTCACCCAGTTCTTCAAATAGCAAAATTTCACAACCCTGCAGTACTATTCAGCCTGCACACGATTTTCTGGGCGATACAGCATCCGATTGTAGTAAAGGGTAAACATATCTTCCTCACAGCAGTCTCGCAACCAAACTGGATCTAGAACCCTTATACTATCATTTTCATCTCCACCATCCTTGTCTAACACAATTCCTCTGAGCGTTCATCATAATACCACCAACGAAAACGAGGACTGAAGTGCTGCGGCATCTTTCTCAAAGGAACCTTCCGCATATACTTCACAGGTCGATATTTTACTATCTTCCTTCTAACCCCTGTTTTCTTGTTCGTTCGATAAGAAATCTTCGGAAACTGAGGACGAAAACCTATGAAATTAGGTGACTGATACGATTTCCTTATCTTACGAACCAAAACATCAGGAATTCCACTGTAATCCTGATATAACATCTTAAGCCTGGCCACCTGCATAAACTCAAAATAAGGTAACGTTTTGAATTCAAATGGAGATTTGATATAATCCACTCCATATTCTTTCTTGATCGCATACATATCGAATTCTTTAATATAGGCCCAGGCTATGATCTTTCCCTTAGCACGTAATCTCTCACAGTGCTCGATAAACTTCAAAAACTGCGGCTCTACTTCAGGTTTCATCACATACTTCCTAATCCGCATCTGAATCTTCCATTCTTCTTCCAACACTTTAATCTTTTCTTTGTTGATCTTCACCGGCAAGAAACCTTCTGGTAACACACTTTCTTGTTCCTTCTGTTCCTTTTCTTTACATTTTCTGTTCAAAAGCTCATCATTCATCTCAAAATAATCAGCAAAAGTTGGAAGATCATCACCAACGCCTTCATAACGAGGATAAGGCTCAGTTGACTCATCCTCAATAACAATTTCATCAAAACTGTTATCACTTTCATCAAAAACATCAGTATCACTCATTTCATCATCAAAATTCTGAGCTCCTGATGTCGAAGTCTCAGTTGCAGCTTTTGATGTAGCGTCAGCAGATTCCTTAGCTTCTCGCTCTAGACGCTCCATCAATTCCTGCTCAGTTTCGGTCAGATCCAGAGGGATCTCCCCTTCTTCTAAATCAGTGTAAACAGTTGTATGATTAAGACGATCCTGCATAGCTAAAAATTCAGAAACTATTAAAACTTGAAGAGGAGTTACATACAGCGGGTTATCCTCCGTGTACCCTTTAGCAACTTCAACAGCTCTGTCCTCTTCTTCCTTACCAAAAGTACCAAATGGATCTGGTTCATCATCCTCTTCTTTAACCACAATCCTCTTCTCCCATTCGTTCAATCTATCCGTCAGATCTCAGTTTTGTGTCTGAAGAGATAAAATTTCTCCAGCCTGACTTTCCATATTTTTCTCCAGCTCACCAATCTTCAACCTCAGTGCAGACATTTCAGATGTTATATTTTTCTTATCTTCATCAACTGCCTTTTGAAACTTAGCAAAATTTGCAGACAACTGAATCAATTTTCGGTTAACAATTCCTGTCATATCACCTGCAGTAGTCTCAGAACATTGAGAAGTTTGAACTTGCTGAGAAGATGTAGTTTGTTGTAGTTGAGTGGGTGCAGCTTGAGTAGATCCACCAGTAGCTGGACCAGTCTGAGCAACCTTCGGCTGGGACTTTGCTGTGGAAGACGAACTTCCATCTTTAACCAAAATCTTCAACCGTTTCTGTCTCCCTCTTGTTGACACCTTGGGAGCTTCAGCTAACTTTCGTTTCACTAAATCCATTTGACTATCATCAAGCACTGTTACATCATCTTCATCAACCAATCGAGGACCAGTTGATTTTGGTGGAGGCTGATTCACCTCTTCTTCACCTGCAATAGTAATATCAGTCTCATCCCCTGAATTACTATTTTCATGTCTGCAACTCAAGCCTTCTGGACACACGTAGTTCTCATTAACCAGATGACCAATCAACCCTTTCTCCGGTACTTCCACTCGGCTCTGCAAAAACCTGTTGAAAGATTGATCATTTAAATGATTCTGCTTTAGTTCATCCTCAGGTATCTTTACCAACTCTTGAACCTGCTTCTCTAACATAATCTGAAGAAACCTCGGGAACACCAGATGTACTTTTCTCTTCACGTTTAGAACCATTGCATCAAATATCACCTGTGAAAAGTTAAACTCAGCATTCAAAACCAACGCAACAAACATAGATCTGTATTTCGCAGTCATCTCATCAAAACCTCCTTGCAACGGGCTCAAACATCTAAGAAGAACGTATGTAAAGTATCGATACTGCCTTGGAAGTTTCGTACGTTTTGTAGTGACCCGAACTTTTACATGTTTATATATATATTAAATGAAATTGTTATTTACATGATTAAGTGTTTCCAACATGTTAAGCAATCAAACTTGTTAAGACTTGATTAATTGAAATAGGTTTCATATAGGCAATTGACCACCCAAGTTGACCTGTGATTCACGAACGTTAAAACTTGTAAAAACTATACGATGACATATATATGATGGTTATATATATAGTTAACATGATTTTATTATAAGTATGTATCTCATTAGGTATTTTAACAATGAGTTATATACATAAAAATGAGACTATTAATTTAAGAAACTCGAAAACGATATATATAACGATTATCGTTATAACAACGTCTTACTAGGTACATATGAATCATATTAAGGTATTGATACACTTGGTTAATTATGTTAAATGATAAGTAAATATATTATTAAGTGTATTAACAATGAAATACATATGTAAAAATAAGACTACTAACTTAATGATTTCGAAACGAGACATATATGTAACGATTATCGCTGTAACGACATTTAACTGTATATATATCATACTAAGATATATTATATATCATAATATCATGATAATATAACAATTTAATATCTCATTTGTTATAATAAACAATGGGTTAACAACATTCAACAAGATCGTTAACCTAAAGGTTTCAAAACAACATTTACATGTAACGACTAACGATGACTTAACGACTAAGTTAAAATGTATATATATGTAGTGTTTTAATATGTATTAATACACTTTTGAAAGACTTCAAGACACTTATCAAAATACTTCTACTTAACAAAAATGCTTACAATTACATCCTCGTTCAGTTTCATCAACAATTCTACTCGTATGCACCCGTATTCGTACTCGTACAATACACAGCTTTTAGATGTATGTACTATTGGAATATACACTTCAATGATCAGCTCTTAGCAGCCCATGTGAGTCACCTAACACATGTGGGAACCATCATTTGGCAACTAGCATGAAATATCTCATAAAATTACAAAAATATGAGTAATCATTCATGACTTATTTACATGAAAACAAAATTACATATCCTTTATATCTAATCCATACACCAACGACCAAAAACACCTACAAACACTTTCATTCTTCAATTTTCTTCATCTAATTGATCTCTCTCAAGTTCCATCTTCAAGTTCTAAGTGTTCTTCATAAATTCCAAAAGTTCTAGTTTCATAAAATCAAGAATACTTCCAAGATTGCAAGTTTACTTCCAAGTTTTCTAAATCCATTCCAAGTAATCATCCAAGATCAAGAAACCTTTGTTACTTACAGTAGGTTATCTTTCTAATACAAGGTAATAATCATATTCAAACTTTAATTCAATTTCTATAACTATAACAATCTTATTTCGAGTGGAAATCTTACTTGAAATTGTTTTCGTGTCATGATTCTGCTTCAAGAACTTTCAAGCCATCCAAGGATCATTTGAAGCTAGATCTATTTTTCTCATTTTCAGTAGGTTTATCCAAGGAACTTGAGGTAGTAATGATGTTCATAACATCATTCGATTCATACATATAAAGCTATCTTATTCGAAGGTTTAAACTTGTAATCACTAGAACATAGTTTAGTTAATTCTAAACTTGTTCGCAAATAAAAGTTAATCCTTCTAACTTGACTTTTAAAATCAACTAAACACATGTTCTATATCTATATGATATGCTAACTTAATGATTTAAAACCTGGAAACACGAAAAACACCGTAAAACCGGATTTACGCCGTCGTAGTAACACCGCGGGCTGTTTTGGGTTAGTTAATTAAAAACTATGATAAACTTTGATTTAAAAGTTGTTATTCTGGGAAAATGATTTTTATTATGAACATGAAACTATATCCAAAAATTATGGTTAAACTCAAAGTGGAAGTATGTTTTCTAAAATGGTCATCTAGACGTCGTTCTTTCGACTGAAATGACTACCTTTACAAAAACAACTTGTAACTTATTTTTCCGACTATAAACCTATACTTTTTCTGTTTAGATTCATAAAATAGAGTTCAATTTGAAACCATAGCAATTTGATTCACTCAAAACGGATTTAAAATGAAGAAGTTATGGGTAAAACAAGATTGAATAATTTTTCTCATTTTAGCTACGTGAAAATTGGTAACAAATCTATTCCAACCATAACTTAATCAACTTGTATTGTATATTATGTAATCTTGAGATACCATAGACACGTATACAATGTTTTAACCTATCATGTCGACACATCTATATATATTTCGGAACAACCATAGACACTCTATATGTGAATGTTGGAGTTAGCTATACAGGGTTGAGGTTGATTCCAAAATATATATAGTTTGAGTTGTGATCAATACTGAGATACGTATACACTGGGTCGTGGATTGATTCAAGATAATATTTATCGATTTATTTCTGTACATCTAACTGTGGACAACTAGTTGTAGGTTACTAACGAGGACAGCTGACTTAATAAACTTAAAACATCAAAATATATTAAAAGTGTTGTAAATATATTTTGAACATACTTTGATATATATGTATATATTGTTATAAGTTCGTGAATCAACCAGTGGCCAAATCTTACTTCCCGACGAAGTAAAAATCTGTGAAAGTGAGTTATAGTCCCACTTTTAAAATCTAATATTTTTGGGATGAGAATACATGCAGGTTTTTATAAATAATTTACAAAATAGACACAAGTACGTGAAACTACATTCTATGGTTGAATTATCGAAATCGAATATGTCCCTTTTTATTAAGTCTGGTAATCTAAGAATTAGGGAACAGACACCCTAATTGACGCGAATCCTAAAGATAGATCTATTAGGCCTAACAAACCCCATCCAAAGTACCGGATGCTTTAGTACTTCGAAATTTATATCATATCCGAAGGGTGTCCCGGAATGATGGGGATATTCTTATATATGCATCTTGTTAATGTCGGTTACCAGGTGTTCACCATATGAATGATTTTTATCTCTATGTATGGGATGTGTATTGAAATATGAAATCTTGTGGTCTATTGTTACAATTTGATATATATAGGTTAAACCTATAACTCATCAACATTTTTTGTTGACGTTTAAAGCATGTTTATTCTCAGGTGAATACTAAGAGCTTCCGCTGTTGCATACTAAAATAAGGACAACATTTGGAGTCCATGTTTGTATGATATTGTGTAAAAACTGCATTCAAGAAACTGATTTCGATGTAACATATTTGTATTGTAAACCATTATGTAATGGTCGTGTGTAAACAGGATATTTTAGATTATCATTATTTGATAATCTACGTAAAGCTTTTTAAACCTTTATTTATGAAATAAAGGTTATGGTTTGTTTTAAAAATGAATGCAGTCTTTGAAAAACGTCTCATATAGAGGTCAAAACCTCGCAACGAAATCAATTAATATGGAACGTTTTTAATCAATAAGAACGGGACATTTCAGTTGGTATTCGAGCATTGGTCTTAGAGAACCAGAAAATTTGCATTAGTGTGTCTTATCGAGTTTGTTAGGATGCATTAGTGAGTCTGGACTTCGACCGTGTTTTCTTTAAAAATGATTGCTTAACATTTTTGTTGGAAACTATATATTATTAACATGTATATATTATGTGATATATTAATCTCTTAACATGTTTGATATTGTGTGATAGATGTCTACCTCTAGCACAAATCCCATTGACTCACCTAATAATAACGAAGAGTCGAATATATATTGGACTGATTCACAAGTTCCCGAAGAAGAACCGGAAGAAGAATCAGAACCGGAAGAAGAATCAGAACCTGAAGAGGAGGAACCAGAGGAGGAAATAGAACCGGTGGGGGAAATAATAAAACGATTAAGTAAAAGAAAATCCTCAACCAACTGACCAAGGTTAATTATGGTCAATGGTGTTTCCGCCAAGGAAGCAAAATATTGGGAGGATTACCAATTCTCCGATGAATCGGATTCCGACGAGAATTCCGATGATGTTATAGAAATTACCCCAACTGAATTTAAAAAGGCAAAAGAAAATAATAAGGGAAAGGGCATAAAAATAGAGAAATCTAATTCCAACCCCGATGAACTTTATATGTATCGTCAACCCCCGAAGCCCTTATGTTGTTACAATGACCCGGGAACCTCTAAACCACCAGGTTTTTCTAAACCGTTGTGGAAAACGACAGCTCGTATTAGGGGAACATCATATATCCCTAGAAACTTGTCAAAACGAACCAAAACCGAAGAAGAAGAAACGAGCAAGTCGGAATAAGATAGTTGTATTCGTGTGGTGTAATATATGTAATATAGTGTGCTTATGCTTTATGATATATGTAAAAATTGCTTGTATTAATAAGTATATATATATATATATATATATATATATATATATATTTTATGAATCTAACTCTTGTCTATTTTACAGTATAAAAACACAAAATGGATAGACAACCCAATATTTTAAGAGACCTACCCGGAGACATGATTGATGAAATCTTGTCTAGAGTCGGTCAGAATTCTTCGGCACAACTATTTACGGCGAAATCAGTTTGTAAGACATTCGAAGAACGTTCCAAGAATGTCTTGGTTTATAAGAGATTTTCGTTTGAAAGATGGGGGATATCACATTGGGAAACCCATAAGTTACGATGTGTTTACTTTGACGCATATATTGCGGGGAACCCAAATGCTATTTTACGCAACGGGTTAAGAAATTATTTTGACTCAATGTATCCGAATATAGGACTTCATGATTTAGAAAAAATGGCTAACATGCAACATAAAGAAGCATGCTATGCTTACGGGTTAGTAATGTTCGCTTCTCACCAAAGTGAGAAAAAGAACATCGGGCTACAACTATTAAACAAAACATTCCCACAAGTAACGGAGTCGGTAATTGGGGTATGAAATGAGGTTTTTAGGTTATTACGAGACTATTGGTCATTACGTAACCCTCGTCCCTTTGACGACGTTACAACACGCTGTATTATCAACGGCCATAACGGTTATGTTCCACAAGACCAAGGATGGGAAGTAGTCCTAGTAAAACCAGAATGCATGACTTGTTTCTGGACGTATGAATTACGTGTCTTTATTGCCTTTGCTGAACGACTTGTGTACTAGCTAGAATTATCTTCACAACTATCTTGTATCAAAGTTATTGTGTGCTATATTTCATGCTTTATGTAAAATAAGCGGTATTGTAAGTTTGTAAAATATTGTATAAAAGTTTGAACGCGAAATATTATTATAATCAGTTTTTCATATAGAATTGTAGTAGTTGAATTGTATATTAGCTACTAAGTATGAACTTAACGGGTAGGTACTACCCGAATTTAAACTTATAAAACGCTAATATGAAGAAAATGCTTTTATAAATGAGTTCATATTATGCTATGAAATACTATTAACTACTCTTAATATTCTGTATGATTAACTTGTTCCATTTGACTATTTTGAAGGAAATGGCACCGACTACTCGACACACCGTGAATATGAATGAAGAGGAATTCCGTACTTTTCTAGCTTCAAACATAGCCGCAGTACAGGTTGCGCTACATACCAACAATAACCTTGGATCAAGCAGTACAGGAAATCGTGTAGGATGCACCTACAAAGAATTCACTGCCTGCAAACCTTTGGAATTTGATGGAACCGAAGGACCGATCGGATTGAAACGGTGGATCGAGAAGGTCGAATTGGTGTTTTCCATAAGTAAGTGTACTGAAGAGGACAAAGTGAAGTACGCTACGCATACCTTCACAGGTTCTGCGTTAACATGGTGGAATACCTATCTAGAGCAAGTGGGACAAGATGATGCGTACGCACTACCGTGGTCAGCATTCAAGCACTTGATGAACGAGAAGTAGCGTCCCAGAACGGAGGTCAATAAGCTCAAGAAAGAACTTAGAGGGTTACGAACCCAAGGATTTGATATTACCACGTACGAAAGACGATTCACAGAATTGTGCCTATTGTGTCCGGGAACGTTCGAAGATGAGGAAGAGAAGATCGACGCGTTTGTGAAAGGATTACCGGAAAGAATCCAAGAAGATATAAGTTCACACGAGCCCGCCTCCATACAACAGGCATGTAGAATGGCTCACAAACTAGTGAACCAGATTGAGGAAAGAATTAAAGAACAGACGGCTGAAGAGGCCAATGTGAAGCAAGTCAAAAGAAAGTGGGAGGAAAACGGTGATAAGAATCACTAATACAACAACAACAGCAATTACAATAATAATCGCAACAATTATCCCAACAATCGCAACATCAATCGGAACTACAACAAACGGCCCAACAACAACAACAACAACAGCAACTACAACAATCATCCCAACAACAATAACAACCGCAACAACAACAACAATCAGAAGCAGCTATGCCAAAGGTATGAAAAGTATCACTCGGGGTTCTGCACCAAATTTTGCAACAAGTGTAAAAGAAATGGTCATAGCGCGGCGAAGTGTGAGGTCTACGGACCAGGGGTTAACAAAACGAAAGGAACAAATGGTGTCGGAACGAGTAATGGCAGAGCAAGTAGTGTCGGAGCAAGTTATGCCAATGTAGTTTGTTCTAAATGCGGAAAACCGGGCCACATTATTAGAAATTGCCCGAACCAGGAGAACACGAATGGACAAGTGCGCGGAAGAGTTTTCAATATTAATGCGGCAGAGGCACAGGAAGACCCAGAGCTTGTTACGGGTACGTTTCTTATTGACAATAAATCTGCTTACGTTTTATTTTATTCGGGTGCGGATAGAAGCTATATGAGTAGAGATTTTTGTGCTAAATTAAGCTGCCCATTGACGCCTTTGGATAGTAAATTTTTACTCGAATTAGCAAATGGTAAATTAATTTCAGCAGATAATATATGTCGGAATCGAGAAATTAAACTGGTTAGCGAAATATTTAAGATTGACTTGATACCAGTAGAGTTAGGGAGTTTTGATGTGATAATCGGTATGGACTGGTTGAGAGAAGTGAAAGCAGAGATCGTTTGTTACAAAAATGCAATTCGCATTATACGAGAAAAAGGAAAACCCTTAATGGTGTACGGAGAAAAGAGCAACGCAAAGTTAAATCTTATTAGTAACCTGAAGGCACAAAAACTAATAAGAAAAGGTTGCTATGCTGTTCTAGCACACGTCGAGAAAGTACAAATTGAAGAAAAGAGCATCAATGATGTTCCCGTCGCAAAAGAATTTCCCGATGTATTTCCGAAAGAATTACCGGGATTACCCCCACATCGATCCGTTGAATTTCAAATAGATCTTGTACCAGGAGCTGCACCAATAGCTCGTGCTCTTTACAGACTCGCACCTAGCGAGATGAAAGAACTGCAAAGCCAATTACAAGAACTTTTAGAGCGTGGTTTCATTCGACCAAGCACATCACCGTGGGGAGCTCCTGTTTTGTTTGTCAAGAAGAAAGATGGTACATTCAGGTTGTGTATCGACTACCAAGAGTTGAACAAACTTACCATTAAGAACCGCTACCCACTACCGAGAATCGACGACTTATTTGATCAACTACAAGGCTCGTCTGTTTATTCAAAGATTGACTTACGTCCCGGGTATCATCAAATGCGGGTGAAAGAAGATGATATTCCAAAGACTGCTTTCAGAACACGTTACGGTCATTACGAGTTTATGGTCATGCCGTTTGGTTTAACTAATGCACCAACTGTGTTCATGGACCTTATGAACCGAGTGTGTGGACCATACCTTGACAAGTTTGTCATTGTTTTCATTGATGACATACTTATTTACTCAAAGAATGACCAAGAACAAGGTGAACATTTGAGAAAGGTGTTAGAAGTATTGAGGAAGGAAGAATTGTACGCTAAGTTTTCAAAGTGTGCATTTTGGTTGGAAGAAGTTCAATTCCTCGGTCACATAGTGAACAAAGAAGGTATTAAGGTGGATCCGGCAAAGATAGAAACTGTTGAAAAGTAGGAAACCCCGAAAACTCCGAAACACATACGCCAGTTTTTAGGACTAGCTGGTTACTACAGAAGGTTCATCCAAGACTTTTCCAGAATAGCAAAACCCTTGACTGCATTAACGCATAAAGGGAAGAAATTTGAATGGAAGGATGAACAAGAGAAAGCGTTCCAGTTATTGAAGAAAAAGCTAACTACGGCACCTATATTGTCATTGCCTGAAGGAAATGATGATTTTGTGATTTATTGTGACGCATCAAAGCAAGGTCTCGGTTGTGTATTAATGCAACGAACGAAGGTGATTGCTTATGCGTCTAGACAATTGAAGATTCATGAACAAAATTATACGACGCATGATTTGGAATTAGGCGCGGTTGTTTTTGCATTAAAGACTTGGAGGCACTACTTATATGGGGTCAAAAGTATTATATATTGATGATGTAGCGTGAGGGTACGAAATAGTATTATTTTTAATACAAAATACTACAAAATATGACACAAGTTTTATTAATTTACGGATGGGATATAACTAAACCTTGCTACAACACTATAGGCAGTGTACCTAATCGTAGAGTAGTGTAGTTTTTAGTAAGTCCGGTTCGTTCCACAGGGAGCTGGTGATACTTACTATATTTTTAACTATATTTATACAAAATATATATAATTATATAAGTAGTAATATTATTATAAAAGGGGGGTTTTACCGTTTAATGACCGGTTTGTCGATTCTATATTTTAAGCGTAAAGATAAATGACGATAATTAAAGTGCGTAAAATAATGACAATAAATAAAATGACAGTAAATAAAATTGCGAGTAATAAAATGACAGTAAATAAAGATACGATGAGAAATATAATAAAAGAATTATGCTTATTTAAACTTCCGTAATCATGATGTTTGACGTTTTGATTTTAATTTATTACCATGGGTTAATTGTCCTTTGTCATGGTTTATTTGATACCTATCTGGTTTTTATCCATAATAGTCCATCGGTCATAAATATATAGTGCGAGTGTCCTCGTCAAATTACCCTTATACCCGAAGTCAAATATTCTAACTAATTAAGGATTTAAACTGTGACGCAGTTATCACTTCTGTCAACAATTACACCAGTTATCACTGTATGTAATCTACCCCTGTTTTGATTAGATATGAATATTAATTTACCCACTTGATCAGTTTGAATAATCAATTACCCAACCCGAATAATTAATTAAATGATTATAATAGATTCCATATGAACGTCACTAAATAGGACAACCATAATCATTATTAATTATTAGGATAATTAATTTGAAGATAGGTTCGACAGACTCCAATGAGTTGTCACTCAATTAGACAATACCCCCCATCTATTAATAGTCAATAGTCCAATTTCCACAAGTGTCGGTCTTTTGCCCAAACCTTAATTATGGTACAAAGCCCAATTACCCAATTTTAGTAATTAGCCCAACATCATGATTACTTCATTTTAAATAAGCATAATAATAACTTAGCTACGAGACATTAATATAAAAAGGTTGAACATAACTTACAATGATTAAAAATAGCGTAGCGTTACACGGACAGAATTTCGACTTACACACTCAAACGATCTCTATCATAAATCTTATTATTATCATAATTTAAAATTAAAATTAAGATTATTGTTATATCTTATTACATTAACATTATGATAGAGATTTTTAGATATTGATATTGATAATAGATTTTTAGGATAGAAAAAGGGATGCTTTTAAATTGATCGATAATCATCGCCTTTTATAGGCAAAATATGAAATTGAATTTTCATTTACGACCCCTGAACTATGCTAAATTAACAACTTTTTATTATTTAATATTATTCTTATTATGAATTCTTTAAATATTATATTTTATTCTTGTGCATAGTTGACTCGTAATTTTTACACCGTTGCGTCGAGCGTTGAGAGTTGACTCATGTCCCGGTTCCGGATTTTCGAACGTCCTTGCGTACTATTTTATATCGTGTACTTTGCGTTTTGTAACTTGTACTCTTGTCATTTTTAGACGTTCTTCATCAATAATTTGAACCTTTTTAATTGTATCTTGTACTTTTGAGCTTTTTGGACCTTTTTGTCTTCAATTTGTCGAATCTGCCTTTTGTCTTCGCACTTATTTAATATAAACGAATATCACTTGAAAATGGAACAATTGCAACTAAAATCTTGTCTTTCTTGGGGGATAATGCTATGAAATATATGTTCCTTTTTAGCCTTATCATATATACCGATCAAAGAAATTGGATCTTTATGAAAACATTTGATCTTTTGAAAATTCATTCTAGCTTTTACCCTAGATAAGTTTTCTGATTTGATCCATCATCGGTGTTGCAAAATATATTTGTGGATCAATATTTTGGCTAAAACTTTTAGGTTCGTGTAATCCACTGCTATCCCGGTATCGGAAAGCACACATCCAGTTTACTTGTTCTGTATATTACCTTTCGGTAAACTACCGTCCGGTTGTAAAGGAAAGCGATGAACAAGAAACGGTTAAGGCAATGTCCCGTGACATGCAGATGATTATGGTCTTATTAACGTGTCGGATGCTAGAACTATCCTTGGTAGGAGCGATAGTAAAGATCATCCTATAATTTTTCGGTCTGGCACAAGGTCCTGTCTCCGACCATGCTATGCAACCACCGTTCTTACGGTTGACACCCGATTTGATTCAGGTGACCTAATGAATTCCAGGTGAATTCCTAGGATTTTACGTTCAATGGTAATGAACGCATTGAAAATGGGTTTTCAGAAAACAAATCGGTTTGTAATTTTGATCAAAGTATTTTCTCGTTCAAGCTCGAGTATAGATATCATTGAATTCCATGAGTTTAAATTCTCAATCTTTAAGGTCAATCTCTAGGATTGAGTAATATCAGGCTTAAATGCTGATTTTTAATCTTTAAGGAGATTATCCTTTTTGGGGATTTGATTCATTAGTCTTATCAAGCTAATTTGCACGGTGCCTCCCCATTGTACGAGATAAATCCTTCTCATGGTTAGGATAAATCTGACCACTTGGCGACCCTGTTTGATGCTGAGGTCCGTGGATTTCCTGCTGATTTTAGTGATGACTTTTCTAGATTTTTCGTCAACCTACAGCTGGTCTGGACGACAACTTCATGACCTAAATCAAGAAGCGCGTGTCTTTTTCGGAAGACTTTACTTCCTTTTAATGATGGAATTGATTCATCGTGCAGATCCATCTTTCTTTAAAATATATTACAGTAAACCGGGTAAAACTGATTAGTACCGTCCAAAGCAAAAGTACCTGCAATAATCTTGTACAAAAATATGTGATATATGTTTTAAATTGAATAACTTGGTACATTCTTCCCACACTTAGTTTCTTTCTTTGCCTTTTTATTTTCTTCTATTTCATTTTAAATGAATTCAAGCGTTTTAGGGTGTTTCTCAATTTATGTCCTTTTCGAGGTAACGATAATTTCGGTATTATCACCTAGTTTTCATCGTTCATAAATATGTATAAACATGATTTTGAGTTCATTTAGTTAAAAATTTTTCAAATTTTCACAAAATTTGGCAAATAAACTAAGTGTAAACCCGAGAGAATTTATAACCCTTCCCCACACTTGAGATCATGCAATGCCCTCATTTGCATGAAATCAGACTATAATTATAAATTCATGAGGGTGATTAGTGTAGAAAAGTGATTAAAAATACCCAGTTTGTAAGCATATTATTTTACATCACATTTGATATTTTGCGCCTTGTCATCAAAATTAGTAGCTTTTTGTTGAACTTAATGACAGTCTTTGAAAGTGCGCTGTTTTACCCTGTTGTGTACATAACATAAAATACAAACATATATACATATTTTTGAAGTTTGGTATATAACCCCTACGTTCAAAAATTAATATAATATATTTTTTTTTTTTTGCATACTTTAGATCAATAAAATTAAATGATAACAAAATTTGTCGCCCCGCCCTCGGGTAAAGCAATTTCGGCTCAACGACCTAGTCTTTAACTCACGACGAATTTTAGAAATCATTTTTTAAACTTAATGAATTAAAGTAAATTTTGTTTTTTTTAAAAAACTTAAATTAAAATGCATATTAATTTCATAAAAAAAACCTACAAAACAAAAATTCAGAATGGAGGGAGAAAACTAGTTCTTTAGTGTTTGCTAGCGGAAAATACCAATCGAATTCCATTCTCGGAACTACACGAGAACAGAACAACTAACTCCAAACAGCATTTTCTTTTTAGAATATTTGAATCTCCTCACACTTAGGTAGATGTGGTGTCGAAATTGTGATTAACTTCATCGTCAATTTCTCTTGGTCCATAATCAACTTGCATATCCGTGACTTTTTCTTTAAGCCATTGGTCGGATTCCTGTGTAATATCCACAATTTCAACTAGTTTATCCTTTTCTTTAGGTGATAGATTGGATACTAACCGGTTACATAACTTAAAGTTCCCCTTGGTTCTAGCATCGCGAATCCGTTTAATAAGTTTCTTCATTGAACTATTAATAACGGGATCATTTAATTTCGTATCAACAACGGGGTTCTTTGTTATCATGTCATCATTAGGTGTTACTTCATTTTCCCCACACTTAGGCGTTTCATTATTGCTAAGTATTACCGTTGGAGTTGGTAAAAGCACATGGTTCTTACCAATTGTTTTTACTGGTTCAACGGTTTTGGCTGGTGGAGATTTAGACTTTCGAATCATAAAGGTGATCGCTTTGTCACCACTTTTAAGTGTCATTCTTCCATTTCCTACATCAAATAACGCCTTGGTGGACGCTAAGAATGGCCGACCTAAAATTAGAGGAATGTTTGGGTCCTCTTCTATGTCAATGACAAAAAATTCGACTAGAAAGGTTAAATTGCCTACTTGAACGGGTAGGTTGTCAGCAATTCCAACTGGGTGCTTAATGGTTTGATCAAAGAATCGAACACTCATATCCGTTGGACTTAACTTACTACACCTAATCTCTTATATAAGGAAAGAGGCATAACACTTACACTTGCACCTAAATATGCTAGTGCATCATACATGACACAATCACTAAGTAGACAAGGAACAATAAATTCACCCGGATCACCTACCCTAGGTGGAGGTTTTGGTGGAACTGTCTTCACCGGGTTTACTTCTACGGTTTTTGTTTCTTGCACTTTCTTATACTTCTTCTTCTTCTTCTTTCCAATGGTATCACCAACTTTATTACCTATTACTTGCTCATACTCAACTCCTTTTCTTGGAAACGGGATGGGTGGTTTGTATGGTGTCACCACTGGCTTTACATACTCGGGTGGTGGTGGTGGTGTAACTTCTTCATTGTTACTCACATCTAAAATCTTCCCATCTTCTGGTGCTGGTTTTTCAGAATTTGTTGACACCATATTAACATTCTCTTTCCGAGGATTTACTTTAGTATTACTCGGTAGCTTTCCTTGTTCCCTCTCACTCATCATGCTAGCAAGAGTACCTACGTGTTTTTCTAGATTCAAAATGGAAGCTTGTTGAGTTCTTAATGACTGATCAAATCTCTCGTTCGTTTGGGTTTGAGTTTCAATAAATTGTGTTTGAGATTCAACTAGCTTGAATACCACGTCTTCCATATTTGACTTTTTCTCTTCGGTTTGTTGTTGTGGTTTATATAAGCCAGGTCTTTGTTGATTGAAAGTGTTGGTTTGAGTTGGTTGGTTATTTGGACCTTGTTGGTTGTACGAGTTATTGTTTGGTCCTTTTGGATTGTAAAGAATGTTTTGATTTCGATTGAAGTTTAGCCTTGGCGGTTGATAATTATTTTGATAATTATTTCCCGGCCTTTGGTTCATATAGGAAACATTCTCTCGTTGTTCCATCGTTAGTTCAATGTGACAATCTTTCAATAAGTGTGGTCCACCGCATTGCTCACAACTGATTCGTATTACGTGAATATCTTTATTCATCTTTTCCATTCGTCTTTCGAAAGCATCTATTTTTGCGGAAACGGAATCAAAGTCATGGCTAGAATCGGCTCTAGCCGCTTTAGATGATCGAAAGATATCTTTTTCTTGATGCCACTCATGTGAGTGGGATGCTGTGTTATCAATAATTTTGTAAGCTTCAGTTGCGGTTTTCTTCATAATGGATCCACCAGCGGTTATGTCGATGTCTTTTCGTGTAGCAACGTTGACACCTTGGTAGAATATTTGTACTATTTGGTAAGTGTCTAAACCGTGTTGAGGACATCCTCTCAACATCCTTCCGAATCTTGTCCACGCCTCATATAATGTTTCATTTGGCTTTTGCGCGAACGTAACAATTTCTCCTTGAAGTCTCACGGCTTTAGATGCCGGAAAGAATTGTTTAAGAAATTTTTCAACTAAAACATCCCATGTGTCAATCGCCCCTTCAGGTAGCGATTCTAACCAATCTTTGGCTTCTCCCTTTAAAGTCCAGGGAAACAACATGAGATAGATCTGCTCATCTTCCACTTCTCGGATTTTGAATAGTGTACAAATTCTTTTAAACGTACGAAGGTGTTCGTTAGGATCTTCATTCGGTGCACCACTGAATTGGCATTGGTTAGTTACCATGTGTAGAATTTGTCCTTTGATTTCATAATCTGGCGCATTAACTTCTGGCTTAATAATGGCGTGACCTTGGCCCGTGCGTGTAGCTCTCATTCGATCTTCCATACTTAGAGGTTCTAGATTTTCCATGATAGGAAGTGTTGTATCCGAATCACTAGAGGTTTCTGATTTAATGGTTTCTTCCTCAACAATCTCTGTTTGAATGATTGGTGGTTCCGGAGGAATAATTAGTGGATCAGGGTCTCGGAATTGTCCCTGAGTATTCTCCGGATTCTCAATTGTGAGGTTTGTTTCAAAAACTGGGTTATCGGAAATTTGAGTTTGAGTACTTGGTCGACTGGATGACGATTCTAAAGAAAAATCAACAGCGGCGATATTTGTTAAATGTCTTGATCTAGTTACAGGTGGTGAACGTACAAAAGGTGGTGAACGTCTTGCTCGGTGCATTCACTGAATATCCTATTAGTTTTTAAAAAGGAAAGAAAAATTATATAAGTTATCCAATCAATAGACTTTTCTGATTTTGCCCACGTTTCGAATAGCCAAAAGATGTAGCAGAGGGGCAGGATTCGTTTGGTCTCAATATAATTGAGGACTGTTTGGCTCCAATAACCCGGTCCACGTACAAATCCAACTATTACTACGAACCAGAAAAATGTCAACGTCTATTAACTTAACCACTTAGATAATTTTCCTTTTCGTTTAAGAAATATTAGATAAGAAGTAGATAAAATTCTATGTCCTATAACTAGAATGACGAGAAATAAGGAAGAAATAGATTGCGCGTCGAAAAGTGTCGAAAAATGAAAAAGACGAAGAGTGGTTTGTAAACACGCAGTTAATCCAACCTTATAACTATCACTATCTTAAAATTAAAACTACAAATAGAGATTACTAATTGGAATTGTAATTGATACATAGGTAAAAGACATCGAAAAATAAAAATAAGAAAATAACTATGCCAAAAGTAAACTTAATACTAAAAGTTGCGACTATAGTCTAAAAATCTAAAGGTAATAAAACTAAAAAAAATATTTTTTTTTTATAGACAAAATCTTAAAAAAAATATATTTTTTTTTAATAATTTTTTTTTTTTTACGTTTTTTTTTTACGTTTTTTTTTTACGTTTTTTTTTTTTTACGTTTTTTTTTTACGTTTTTTTTTTACGTTTTTTTTTTTTTACGAACTTATATTTTCACAAATATAAATTAAAAATATAGCGTTTTAGCGGTCCCCGGCAGCGGCGCCAAAAACTTGATGTCGTGCGAGGTGTATATGAAATAGTATTAATTTAAATACGAAATTCGACGAAATTTTACACAAGTTTTATTAATTTACGGATGGGATATACCTAAACCTTGCTACAACACTATAGGCAGTGTACCTAATCGTAGAGTAGTGTAGTTTTTAGTAAGTCCGGTTCGTTCCACAGGGAGCTGGTGATACTTACTATATTTTTAACTATATTTATACAAAATATATATAATTATATAAGTAGTAATATTATTATAAAAGGGGGGTTTTACCGTTTAATGACCGGTTTGTCGATTCTATATTTTAAGCGTAAAGATAAATGACGATAATTAAAGTGCGTAAAATAATGACAATAAATAAAATGACAGTAAATAAAATTGCGAGTAATAAAATGACAGTAAATAAAGATACGATGAGAAATATAATAAAAGAATTATGCTTATTTAAACTTCCGTAATCATGATGTTTGACGTTTTGATTTTAATTTATTACCATGTGTTAATTGTCCTTTGTCATGGTTTATTTGATACCTATCTGGTTTTTTATCCATAATAGTCCATCGGTCATAAATATAAAGTGCGAGTGTCCTCGTCAAATTACCTTTATACCCGAAGTCAAATATTCCAACTAATTAAGGATTTAAACTGTGACGCAGTTATCACTTCTGTCAACAATTACACCAGTTATCACTGTATGTAATCTACCCCTGTTTTGATTAGATATGAATATTAATTTACCCACTTGATCAGTTTGAATAATCAATTACCCAACCCGAATAATTAATTAAATGATTATAATAGATTCCATATGAACGTCACTAAATAGGACAACCATAATCATTATTAATTATTAGGATAATTAATTTGAAGATAGGTTCGACAGACTCCAATGAGTTGTCACTCAATTAGACAATACCCCCCATCTATTAATAGTCAATAGTCCAATTTCCACAAGTGTCGGTCTTTTGCCCAAACCTTAATTATGGTACAAAGCCCAATTACCCAATTTTAGTAATTAGCCCAACATCATGATTACTTTGTTTTAAATAAGCATAATAATAACTTAGCTACGAGACATTAATATAAAAAGGTTGAACATAACTTACAATGATTAAAAATAGCGTAGCGTTACACGGACAGAATTTCGACTTACACACTCAAACGATCTCTATCATAAATCTTATTATTATCATAATTTAAAATTAAAATTAAGATTATTGTTATATCTTATTACATTAACATTATGATAGAGATTTTTAGATATTGATATTGATAATAGATTTTTAGGATAGAAAAAGGGATGCTTTTAAATTGATCGATAATCATCGCCTTTTATAGGCAAAATAATGTAACATCCCGCGTTTTTCCGTTAAATTTATTTTAACACCGTCTTTTTTTTTAATGACATCTCTCGTCACCTTTATTTGTACACTTCGTTAACTAGTGTTCTTGATAATCCCGTTACTCGATTACAACATCTCTCGTTAACTTGCGTTTTAAAAATATTCGATCGGTTAAATTCCGCACCCGCTTTGAAACTCGAGGGACCGGAGTTGCCAAATGGGCAAACTAGTTGACTAGGTCAACTAGTCAACCCATTTTTCCACCATTCATTCATTCCATCATCTCCCTCATCTCTTTTCTCTCCATCTCAAGAACACACACATAAACCCATTCCATTCATTCATCATCTAAATTCAATCTTGGAAGCTCACAACAAATCCGACTACATATTCTTGATCCTCTCATCATTCTCTACGATTTGATACTAACTACACCGAGTTTGGGTAACTTTCTAAAAACTCTAGATTTCTATAAATTCGTGTTTTTGACTTGAAATTGTGTTAGTTAGTGTCTATGGCTCGTGTATAACATGAATATATGTTTTGTTTGCTCGATTTGTTGATTGGGAGTAACTAGTATGAACTTTGAAATGGGCGTGCTTAATCTTTGATTTTGGATGATTAAATGTTGTTTAATTGTTAAAGTTCATGTATTAAATGTGTTACTAGCATCATTAGCTTCAATTTGATGTGTAGGTTGATTAAGAAAACTTCAAAAGCATGATTATTGATTTTGAGATGTTTGACTAGGGTTTGATAGTTCTTGACATGAATTTTTGGATGCTTGAATGCCATGGAATGTTAATTGTTAGTGTTTAGTTGTAATGTATGCTTCATTACCTTCAAAACGGCATATCATATGTGAGAATTGGATTCCCGAAACTCAAAATGCATTTGAGGAACTTGAAAATTTGAAAATAGACTTTTATTGATCACTTGACGAGAAATCGGTTGTTGAAAATGATGTTTTTGATTGATGATATGTGGTTAGTTGTATTCCTCGTCAAAATACCTTTTCGACGATATATGATAGGCATTATAAGTGTTTGCGGGTCAAGAGTTGGGTTGGAAAATGTTTTGGTTCGTGCATACTTTGAAAAACAGAAAAGTGTCTGCCCAGATGGTGGCGCGGCGCGCCCCATCCCCGCGCGGCGCGCGGATTGGCCTGGCCAGATTCTGCTTTGTTTGGCGCATTTCACGCGAAATGTTTGACTAGCTATCGACCTCCGATTCACATGAAACTTGTTTTAATATACTTGTATATGAATAATTAGCATAGAAAAATAGTCCGGGGCCCGACCCGAAAATGTTGACTTTTTCGTTGACTTTGACCAAGTTTGACTTTTAGTCAAACTTAACCAAACTTTTATGCAATCGTTCTAACATGCTTTTATACGTGATTCTTGTATGAAACTTGACAAATTGATTCACATGCTATATTTAATCGAGTCGTAACGAGCCATAGGACTAATTGAACACATTTCACCTGACCTTGTGTCGTAACCGGTTAATTGATACAACTTACTTGTTTAGGTCAAGGCTAAGCAACTTTCATGCATACGTTACTTTGTGAAGTACTTTTATACTCGTGCACTCGAGGTGAGATCATAGTCCCACCTTTTCAACAACTTTTTATACTTTTAAATTGTGGGCTGAGAAACATATACTTTGTTACATTTTGTACTACTTGCTTTTATACTTTGAACACAAGTACAAGGAAAACAAACATTCCACAGCGAGTTAGAACAAAAATCCTCAATTCGATTATCATTAGTTACACTTGCAGGGTGTAAGCGAGAACTTATATTGTGTGGCCATACGGGTTTGACAAACCCTCATTACGGACGGTTCGCTACCGTCTACGGATGAAATATATTTTCGAGAGACAGTGTATGTTCTAACACTATTGTGATGGGGTTCTATGGAAGGAAACGTTAAGTCTTGATAATTGGGTGCTCGCGAACAATACTTTTGGAATGCAAACGATTATGATAATCAACGTTATGGGAATACTAAATCTTGTGGTTCAAAAACAACGTTTATTACAAACACCTATGATTTCACCAACGTTTTTCGTTGACAGTTTTCTATATGTTTCTCAGGTTCATACTTGGCTATTTGATACATGCTTCCGCGTACACTCATACTTGCTTGGAGTCGAGCATACATGCATACACTCTGATTTCTTGCTTGGGGTCAAGCATACATACATACATACGCTAGGGATAGCACTTTTGGATTCAAACTTTTGTTTACATACTTACGCTATTTATAGTAACTGTGTTTTTCAACTTATATTATGTCGCAAGTTATTTCATTTATACTTTATGACTTTTGTAAACTTAGACTTGTTGTCGAACGGTTTTGTAAACTAAACTTGCAAGTCTTGTACCTTTCAAATGAATGCGACATAATTTTGGTCAAACGAGTCTCATATAGGGACTACGACCACGCAACGGGACCTAAGTTAAAGGCGCCGTCAATAACGGTTTTGGTCGGGTCGTTACAAGTGGTATCAGAGCGTTGGTTGTAGGGAACTAGGATGTGCATTAGTGTGTCTAACAGAGTCGTTAGGACGCATTAGTGAGTCTAGACTACAACCGGATAGTTAGCTTTTGCATTCTGACATACATTTGCTATAGATAGCACTTACTTGACTACTTGTGCATTATACTTGAATCATTCTTAGGCAAACTTTTTAATGGTACCCAACCTTCATCATACGAACTCGTATTCCGCCACTTTTTGGTAACACACGTAAATTCATGATTCATACACGTATGGATGACGACGACTTCATTAGTCACACTTGTTCGGGAACTCTGTCTCCCGGATTGTTATTTGCCACCGTTTCAACTTACTATCGGTTTCCCACTGGTGTTTCTTACTATCTACTTTTTGGTGTTACTACCATCACTACTCTAGGTGAGTATCGTCATCAACATTTATCACTACGGTTGCGTGCTACTCGTTATCATGACTCGTTACTCTTTTCATACCTGAATACATTTTTGTCTGACTCGAACCGCATTGACGTGAACAATCATTTATACACTTCCCTCGGGGAACGCTTCCTTAGATTTGCAGAAATTCTTTTGATTTAATATGAGTCACGTTTGAGACGTCGTTACATTTTGTTCATTTTAGGTCTTCACGATGACACGAACTTGAATCTATGGAGTGATGTGGGAATGGAGGTATGAGTTAGCGTAATATAACAACACTCGATCAACGTGGTTATATTACGGTAAGACATACCAAAGTTCTAGTGACACGTGATGGTGGTTAGACTCGATCAACCTAAACACCACCATGAGCCATGTACATGACTTCATCTATTCATGTTGGACATCTGAAAACTCCGAGAATATTGATAACAACCATACCGGGGACACACCTTCGATTTTTGTCGAACTATACTTATGCTTCCGAATGAATTACCGATTCCTTTCGACTTCAACCGTATGTTACACGTGTATACTATCTCGTCCTCGCACAGTCTTATTGACTAACTACAATTTACTCGTTATGCTCGCATCGAGGCGGAAACTTCTCTCGCCTTACACTCGTAATTCCGGTTCAGGAAATCTTTTATTTTAAATTCTCAATGGAGAGAGACTCTTCACGTTATGCTAGTATTCGCCTCGAGGGTGAATAGTCCCGACGAACGTTTTTGGAAACCGATAAATCTTCCGCAACGCAAATTTCTTGAGAAACTTGTTCTAACTAACGTTTTCGAGTCCTAACGGATTTGTTCAAATATACCTTACGGAATGTACTCCGTTTTGGACCGAGATCCTTGTTTCATTTCTAGACTTCGGAGTGCCTCACAAAAAGCCTCGGGACCACGTTTAGACATGAGTACCGCGTACCATCCGCAACCCGACGGACCGAACAAACATACGATTTAAACCTTAGAATCCATAATACGAGTTGTATTACTAACTTCAAATTTACTTGAGAAAAGTATTTTCCTTTAGCTTAATCCTTGTACTACAATGATTTTCATTCGAGTTTTAACGTCACACCTTTTGAAACCACATGTGACCGGAAACGTCATCCTCCTTTTTGTCGAAACCAAGTAAACGATGATCAATTCACCGGGGCCGAGCTTATTCATGAGCAATCGAGAGGATTTATTCATATTCAAGCAAGACCCAACGCGACTCGTAATCACCAGGAGCTATGCCGATGTTACACGTAAACCTTTCGAATTCCATGGGAAACCGCGTCACGTTAAAAGTCGCACTTTGAGGAGGTGTAATCCGTTTCGGGAAACATAGAAAGCTAAATCCGTGATATTTTAATCCTTTTGAAATCTTGGGGCGTTTTAGACCCGTTGCTAGCCTTTTAGATTTTCCGGCTCATTTCGAGTCTCCGTTTATCCTACATTCGATGTGTCAACTTAAGGACGTGTATTGCGAAACAAGAACTTGTCATTTCTTTTCGATGAGCTTACTATCGACAATAAACTTCATTCCTAGGAGGACCGGTTGAAACCATGAATCGTGAACCCAAACTCTAAGACGACGTGAAACCCCGACCGTCAAAGTTCGTTGAAATACCCTAGAACGTACTTCTCCCTCATTCGTAGAATTGGTAACACAAGATCTCGAGGAAGATTCAACAACTACTACTTCCAACTAAATTTCGGGACGAAATTTCTTTTGAGGTGTGGATAATGTAACATCCCGCGTTTTTCCGTTAAATTTATTTTAACACCGTCTTTTTTTTAATGACATCTCTCGTCACCTATATTTGTACACTTCGTTAACTAGTGTTCTTGATAATCCCGTTACTCGATTACAACATCTCTCGTTAACTTGCGTTTTAAAAATATTCGATCGGTTAAATTCCGCACCCGCTTTGAAACTCGAGGGACCGGAGTTGCCAAATAGGCAAACTAGTTGACTAGGTCAACTAGTCAACCCATTTTTCCACCATTCATTCATTCCATCATCTCCCTCATCTCTTTTCTCTCCATCTCAAGAACACACACATAAACCCATTCCATTCATTCATCATCTAAATTCAATCTTGGAAGCTCACAACAAATCCGACTACATATTCTTGATCCTCTCATCATTCTCTACGATTTGATACTAACTACACCGAGTTTGGGTAACTTTCTAAAAACTCTAGATTTCTATAAATTCGTGTTTTTGACTTGAAATTGTGTTAGTTAGTGTCTATGGCTCGTGTATAACATGAATATATGTTTTGTTTGCTCGATTTGTTGATTGGGAGTAACTAGTATGAACTTTGAAATGGGCGTGCTTAATCTTTGATTTTGGATGATTAAATGTTGTTTAATTGTTAAAGTTCATGTATTAAATGTGTTACTAGCATCATTAGCTTCAATTTGATGTGTAGGTTGATTAAGAAAACTTCAAAAGCATGATTATTGATTTTGAGATGTTTGACTAGGGTTTGATAGTTCTTGACATGAATTTTTGGATGCTTGAATGCCATGGAATGTTAATTGTTAGTGTTTAGTTGTAATGTATGCTTCATTACCTTCAAAACGGCATATCATATGTGAGAATTGGATTCCCGAAACTCAAAATGCATTTGAGGAACTTGAAAATTTGAAAATAGACTTTTATTGATCACTTGACGAGAAATCGGTTGTTGAAAATGATGTTTTTGATTGATGATATGTGGTTAGTTGTATTCCTCGTCAAAATACCTTTTCGACGATATATGATAGGCATTATAAGTGTTTGCGGGTCAAGAGTTGGGTTGGAAAATGTTTTGGTTCGTGCATACTTTGAAAAACAGAAAAGTGTCTGCCCAGATGGTGGCGCGGCGCGCCCCATCCCCGCGCGGCGCGCGGATTGGCCTGGCCAGATTCTGCTTTGTTTGGCGCATTTCACGCGAAATGTTTGACTAGCTATCGACCTCCGATTCACATGAAACTTGTTTTAATATACTTGTATATGAATAATTAGCATAGAAAAATAGTTCGGGGCCCGACCTGAACATGTTGACTTTTTCGTTGACTTTGACCAAGTTTGACTTTTAGTCAAACTTAACCAAACTTTTATGCAATCGTTCTAACATGCTTTTATACGTGATTCTTGTATGAAATTTGACAAATTGATTCACATGCTATTTTTAATCGAGTCGCAACGAGCCATAGGACTAATTGAACACATTTCACCCGACTTTGTGTCGTAACCGGTTAATTGATACAACTTACTTGTTTAGGTCAAGGCTAAGCAACTTTCATACATACGTTACTTTGTGAAGTACTTTTATACTCGTGCACTCGAGGTGAGATCATAGTCCCACCTTTTCAACAACTTTTTATACTTTTAAATTGTGGGCTGAGAAACATATAATTTGTTACATTTTGTACTACTTGCTTTTATACTTTGAACACAAGTACAAGGAAAACAAACATTCCACAGCGAGTTAGAACAAAAATCCTCAATTCGATTATCATTAGTTACACTTGCAGGGTGTAAGCGAGAACTTATATTGTGTGGCCATACGGGTTTGACAAACCCTCATTACGGACGGTTCGCTACCGTCTACGGATGAAATATATTTTCGAGAGACAGTGTATGTTCTAACACTATTGTGATGGGGTTCTATGGAAGGAAACGTTAAGTCTTGATAATTGGGTGCTCGCGAACAATACTTTTGGAATGCAAACGATTATGATAATCAACGTTATGGGAATACTAAATCTTGTGGTTCAAAAACAACGTTTATTACAAACACCTATGATTTCACCAACGTTTTTCGTTGACAGTTTTCTATATGTTTCTCAGGTTCATACTTGGATATTTGATACATGCTTCCGCGTACACTCATACTTGCTTGGAGTCGAGCATACATGCATACACTCTGATTTCTTGCTTGGGGTCAAGCATACATACATACATACGCTAGGGATAGCACTTTTGGATTCAAACTTTTGTTTACATACTTACGCTATTTATAGCAACTGTGTTTTTCAACTTATATTATGTCGCAAGTTATTTTATTTATACTTTATGACTTTTGTAAACTTAGACTTGTTGTCGAACGGTTTTGTAAACTAAACTTGCAAGCCTTGTACCTTTCAAATGAATGCGACATAATTTTGGTCAAACGAGTCTCATATAGGGACTACGACCACGCAACGGGACCTAAGTTAACGGCACCGTCAATAACGGTTTTGGTCGGGTCGTTACAGTGTTCTAAGGTCAAAGCTGAACATCAGAAACCATCAGGTCTACTACAACAACCTGAAATCCCGAAATGGAAATGGGAAAACATTACCATGGATTTCATTACTAAATTGCCAAGGACTGAAAGTGGTTATGATACTATTTGGGTAATAGTTGATCGTCTCACCAAGTCAGCACACTTCCTGCCAATAAGAGAAGATGACAAGATGGAGGAGTTAGCACGACTGTATTTGAAGGAAGTCATCTCCAGACATGGAATACCAATCTCAATTATCTCTGATAGGGATGGCAGATTTATTTCAAGATTCTGGCAGACATTACAGCAAGCATTAGGAACTCGTCTAGACATGAGTACTGCCTATCATCCACAAATTGATGGGCAGAGCGAAAGGACGATACAAACGCTTGAAGACATGCTACGAGCTTGTGTTATTGATTTTGGAAACAGTTGGGATCGACATCTACCGTTAGCAGAATTTTCCTACAACAACAGCTACCATTCAAGCATTGAGATGGCACCGTTTGAAGCACTTTATGGTAGAAAGTGCAGGTCTCCAATTTGTTAGAGTGAAGTGGGGGATAGACAGCTTACGGGTCCGGAGATAATACAAGAAACTACCGAGAAAATCATCCAAATTCAACAAAGATTGAAAACCGCCCAGAGTCGACAAAAGAGCTACGCGGACAGTAAAAGAAAAGATATAGAGTTTGAAATTGGAGAAATGGTCATGCTTAAGGTTTTACCTTGGAAAGGCGTTGTTCGATTTGGTAAACGGGGGAAACTAAATCCAAGGTACATTGGACCATTCAAGATTATAGATCATTCCGGACCAGTAGCTTACCAACTGGAGCTACCTCAACAACTCACAGCTGTACATAACACTTTCCACGTCTCAAATTTGAAGAAATGTTTTGCTAAAGAAGATCTCACTATTCCGTTGGACAAAATCCAAATCAATGAAAAACTTCAATTCATTGAAGAACCCGTCGAAATAATAGATCGTGAGGTTAAGAGACTTAAACAAAACAAGATACCGATTGTTAAGGTTCGATGGAATGCTCGTAGAGGACCCGAGTTCACCTGGGAGTGTGAAGATCAGATGAAGAAGAAATACCCGCATTTATTTCCAGAAGATACGTCAACACCTCCAACTGCTTAAAATTTTGGGACGAAATTTATTTAACAGGTAGGTACTGTAGTGACCTGAACTTTTCCATGTTTATATATATATTATATGAAATTGTTATTTACATGATTAAGTGTTTCCAACATGTTAAGCAATCAAACTTGTTAAGACTTGATTAATTGAAATAGGTTTCATATAGGCAATTGACCACCCAAGTTGACCTGTGATTCACGAACGTTAAAACTTGTAAAAACTATACGATGACATATATATGGTTATATATATAGTTAACATGATTTTATTATAAGTATGTATCTCATTAGGTATTTTAACAATGAGTTATATACATAAAAATGAGACTATTAATTTAAGAAACTCGAAAACGATATATATAACGATTATCGTTATAACAACGTCTTACTAGGTACATATGAATCATATTAAGGTATTGATACACTTGGTTAATTATGTTAAATGATAAGTAAATATATTATTAAGTGTATTAACAATGAAATACATATGTAAAAATAAGACTACTAACTTAATGATTTGGAAACGAGACATATATGTAACAATTATCGATGTAACGACATTTAACTGTATATATATCATACTAAGATATATTATATATCATAATATCATGATAATATAACAATTTAACATCTCATTTGTTATAATAAACAATGGGTTAACAACATTCAACAAAATCGTTAACCTAAAGGTTTCAAAACAACATTTACATGTAACGACTAACGATGACTTAACGACTTAGTTAAAATGTATATACATGTAGTGTTTTAATATGTATTCATACACTTTTGAAAGACTTCAAGACACTTATCAAAATACTTCTACTTAACAAAAACGCTTACAATTACATCCTCGTTCAGTTTCATCAACAATTCTACTCGTATGCACCCGTATTCGTACTCGTACAATACACAACTTTTAGATGTATGTAATATTGGTATATACACTCCAATGATTAGCTCTTAGCAGCCCATGTGAGTCACCTAACACATGTGGGAACCATCATTTGGAAACTAGCATGAAATATCTCATAAAATTACAAAAATATGAGTAATCATTCATGACTTATTTACATGAAAACAAAATTACATATCCTTTATATCTAATCCATACACCAATGACCAAAAACACCTACAAACACTTTCATTCTCCAATTTTCTTCATCTAATTGATCTCTCTCAAGTTCTGTCTTCAAGTTCTAAGTGTTCTTCATAAATTCCAAAAGTTCTAGTTTCATAAAATCAAGAATACTTCCAAGATTGCAAGTTTACTTCCAAGTTTTCTAAATCCATTCCAAGTAATCATCCAAGATCAAGAAACCTTTGTTACTTACAGTAGGTTATCTTTCTAATACAAGGTAATAATCATATTCAAACTTTAATTCAATTTCTATAACTATAACAATCTTATTTCGAGTGGAAATCTTACTTGAAATTGTTTTCGTGTCATGATTCTGCTTCAAGAACTTTCAAGCCATCCAAGGATCCTTTGAAGCTAGATCTATTTTTCTAATTTCCAGTAGGTTTATCCAAGGAACTTGACATAGTAATGTTGTTCATAACATGATTTGATTCATACATATAAAGCTATCTTATTCGAAGGTTTAAACTTGTAATCACTAGAACATAGTTTAGTTAATTCTAAACTTGTTCGCAAATAAAAGTTAATCCTTCTAACTTGACTTTTAAAATCAACTAAACACATTTTCTATATCTATATGATATGCTAACTTAATGATTTAAAACCTGGAAACACGAAAAACACCGTAAAACCGGATTTACGCCGTCGTAGTAACACCGCGGGCTGTTTTGGGTTAGTTAATTAAAAACTATGATAAACTTTGATTTAAAAGTTTTTATTCTGGGAAAATGATTTTTATTATGAACATGAAACTATATCCAAAAATTATGGTTAAACTCAAAGTGGAAGTATGTTTTCTAAAATGATCATCTAGACGTCGTTCTTTCGACTGAAATGACTACCTTTACAAAAACGACTTGTGACTTATTTTTCCGACTATAAACCTATACTTTTTCTGTTTAGATTCATAAAATAGAGTTCAATTTGAAACCATAGCAATTTGATTCACTCAAAACGGATTTAAAATGAAGAAGTTATGGGTAAAACAAGATTGGATAATTTTTCTCATTTTAGCTACGTGAAAATTGGTAACAAATCTATTCCAACCATAACTTAATCAACTTGTATTGTATATTATGTAATCTTGAGATACCATAGACACGTATACAATGTTTCGACCTATCATGTCGACACATCTATATATATTTCGGAACAACCATAGACACTCTATATGTGAATGTTGGAGTTAGCTATACAGGGTTGAGGTTGATTCCAAAATATATATAGTTTGAGTTGTGATCAATACTGAGATACGTATACACTGGGTCGTGGATTGATTCAAGATAATATTTATCGATTTATTTCTGTACATCTAACTGTGGACAACTAGTTGTAGGTTACTAACGAGGACAGCTGACTTAATAAACTTAAAACATCAAAATATATTAAAAGTGTTGTAAATATATTTTGAACATACTTTGATATATATGTATATATTGTTATAGGTTCGTGAATCAACCAGTGGCCAAGTCTTACTTCCCGACGAAGTAAAAATCTGTGAAAGTGAGTTATAGTCCCACTTTTAAAATCTAATATTTTTGGGATGAGAATACATGCAGGTTTTATAAATAATTTACAAAATAGACACAAGTACGTGAAACTACATTCTATGGTTGAATTATCGAAATCGAATATGCCCTTTTTTATTAAGTCTGGTAATCTAAGAATTAGGGAACATACACCCTAATTGACGCGAATCCTAAAGATAGATCTATTGGGCCTAACAAACTCCATCCAAAGTACGGATGCTTTGGTACTTCGAAATTTATATCATATCCGAAGGTGTCCCGGAATGATGGGGATATTCTTATATATGCATCTTGTTAATGTCGGTTACCAGGTGTTCACCATATGAATGATTTTTATCTCTATGTATGGGATGTGTATTGAAATATGAAATCTTGTGGTCTATTGTTACGATTTGATATATATAGGTTAAACCTATAACTCACCAACATTTTTTGTTGACGTTTAAAGCATGTTTATTCTCAGGTGAATATTAAGAGCTTCCGCTGTTGCATACTAAAATAAGGACAAGATTTGGAGTCCATGTTTGTATGATATTGTGTAAAAACTGCATTCAAGAAACTGATTTCGATGTAACATATTTGTATTGTAAACCATTATGTAATGGTCGTGTGTAAACAGAATATTTTAGATTATCATTATATGATAATCTACGTAAAGCTTTTTAAACCTTTATTTATGAAATAAAGGTTATGGTTTGTTTTAAAAATGAATGCAGTCTTTGAAAAACGTCTCATATAGAGGTCAAAACCTCGCAACGAAATCAATTAATATAGAACGTTTTTAATCAATAAGAACGGGACATTTCACGTTTAACAGCTTTGGTTATGTCACCAGTATAAGCACATCTCTTTAAACACCTTCTAACTTTCAGAATCGGCAAATCAGGTGGCATATTATCATTGTCCGGAAACCCTAAATCTTTCCTGATAGTCTGTGCAGAAATACGAACAATCGTGTTGTTGACAGAACTCAATATCACCTTCTTGTTATCTTCAGTAACAACTTGAGCAACCTCCCAGAATTTTCTCTGATGAGAATAATACGGAGTGCATTCAGCAGTAATAGCTTTAAAGATCCTGGAACGTTTCAAGAAAGCAATGATCGGACCAAAACCTCCTCTTTGGGCCTCTGAACCCTTTTCATCAACACACGCAAGTACGTTTGTATTTTCTCGACCAATCAGACCCGGTAACTCAGAAGATAATGGGATTCGTGGTTCACGTTCTTCATCAGACATCTGCTGTTGTTCTTGAGACATAGTGAATAGCTGAAAAATACTCAAAACAACATAACGAATAAGCATTTACCTCCATGTATCATGGGGTATATAATGAATTATATGAATCAATGAATTAACAAACATGACAAACACATTAAATAAATCACACAGTTACGTCATCCACAAGTTATTGTTCATTACACACCATAGTATAAAGGCTAACAAGCTAGCCTGATCAAATTACAAAACAACCATACATAAGCATAAGCACATGAAATCATAAGCATGAGAACTATCCTTCAATAACTTCCTCTGGAACCTGATTCCATTCATAATTCGTGTCCTCATCCAGATCAATCTCATCAAATAAATGATTTAAAAGAACTGCATAAGAAAATGGTTTTTCCTCATCATCCATAGCATCTTTCATGACATTAACGACTATCTGCCCAAGATTCACCTTGATACGTTCCATAAGACAGTACAATAGAACAGCCTCAGTTCCAGATAGTATATCATCATGAGGATCTCTAAACACCACATTTCTTTTGATAATTCTCATGTTAAGCATCAAGTCATCCCTAACATCGCTCTCTCTGACCTCAATACTGCTAGAACCAATTATATATCCTGGCTTAGTGATGTGAGAAGCTACCCCACCGGCATCAAACTTGCTAGAAATCTTCCTAAGATCTTTACTAGAACAGTAAATCTTGGCTCCCCAGTAATTCAATATAAAGTTATCTGCAAAGTCATATATGGTCCACTTATAGTCAACACCAAAGAAATTAGCCTGAACATACTTCTTCTCTATGGTCACGCTAGAATAGAACTCTTGGATTAGCTTAGGACAGTAATGATTCCCAATCTGAAGAAACGTCAAGCAATCTAAACCTTTTCACTGATCTTTCGTGAACTGGGATGCAACAACTTTGGTCTCTACAAGGATAGGCCTATGTTCGGCCAATGCTTTCCTACGTTCCAGGTCATACTTCCATGTTCCACTTAACCTACTACTTGGACCTGACATTCTAAAAGCAAAACTATGCAACACATTCAGTTTAAACATGATATCATAACAAAACAATCAAAAATAGCAAAATCTTAAAAATTAGGGTTTCTATACACTCGGTCGTGTGTGAATACACACACGGTCGTGTGTGTTTTGGAACGGTCGAATGTGTGAACTCACTCGGTCGAGTGTGCGGCACACTCGGTCGATCGTGTTCATCGGATCTGAGACCTCCAATTTTTCAAATCAATCAAATCCGTTGATTTTGCTTCAAGATCTGGTCACAATAACATCTAAACAGGCCGACTAACAAGTTCATAGCATCAATTATAACAGATTAAGTCTTAACATCGTTCGATTTGAGTTTAGCACTTCGAATATAAAATCAAAGATTACGAACAAATTAAAATGAGTAAGAATACCTAGTTAGTGGCGCTGTGATCACAAGAAAAAGATGTAGGTAAAAAGCACGATCAAAAACTCCTTCCTTAGCTTCGAAAAATCTAGGTAAAATCCGCTCAAAAACACCAAAGTGTTCTGAGCCATTCGAGACCTCAGCCTATTTATACTCACAGACACACTCGGTCGAGTGTGTCTCTCATTCGACCGTTCGAGTATATATACTCGGTCGAGTGTGTTATGAACACAACACATTATTTAAAACTTGATCGGTCGAATGATTGACACACACGGTCGTGTGTGTACACTTACTCGGTCGAGTGTGTAGACTCAATCGGTCGATCGTCTGTCTTTAGGGTTTACAACTTAGGAAATATCAATTTCAATTTTACAAAACCCTTACCTATTCCATTCCCCCTGGGACTGATCTCCACAGTATATATTTAACACGCTTTGTACCTTTATGTTCCAAACAACTTGGTTTTAAAATTAATTAAAAATAAAGAATTCCTTTCACAATAAACCTTTCCGAGAACTGAGTTGCTTGACATAATACACTACACAAAGATGCACATGCAGCTAATCTAATTCAAGTAATCAAATATGGACTTTTCAGATAGGAAAGCATATGCAAATTCATAAAGCAAACTACTGTACAAGATCCAGCATATCATGATTAGCAGATAAATGAGGTTATCAGCGTAAGAATAAATAATACAACTTATCATGAAGCCCAGTACGAAAAGCATAACACATGTTTTTGTGAGTTAACATATCACACTAATTTAATCTTATGATTTGGGGATCAGAACTGAACTAAATTTGACTTGTAATTTCACGCTTCATTCATAAAGTACTTGATAAAGCATATACAAAACAACTTTCAAACATATCAATAAACATTTACCAACTTTCACCCTAGACTTCGATGATCACGTTGATTAATTACTTTAACATTTTACAATGTTAGATTTTAATCACGAAGTCAGTCCTCACTTGAGATCGCATGATGTTTCAGGTAGAACAATTGAGCACAACATGTTGACGATGTCCTCTTATCACATCAATGTACTTTCAATCTGATTGAACAGAACCATCTCACGATGTTTCTAGCAACCCTGTCATCCATGAGCTTCTACCTTAAACTTACACTTTTCGTTTCAGATAACTATGTGAATCTCAAATTTATTGCATGCTTTGTTAAGGCGCATACCGGCCGCTATAAACCCCATACTTAAACGGAAATCGTATGATGTATGATGTTTGATGGATGGAAGTGATAAATATATTTGAGTGATGGAACGCTAAGATACCTTCCAGAAGATATTCCCTCTATCCAGGTCAACATGCACAATCCCATATCACAGATAAACGATTTAAAGTTCACTAATTGAGATGTAAACTGAATGATTTAAGTTCTCTATATCTGATGATCTGATAAATTCTCCCCCTCGGATGTAGATAACTAAATCGTTCAAAAAGTCTCCGATTGGAATATATGTTGTCTCAGACTTAGATAACCGAGGAATCTCTGAAGCTATGTTCAATTCTTGATCCATGATTCTCGTGCAGCTTGGTGGTGCATCAAATTATTTACAACATAAATGAACAAACACAAACAAACCATAATTTTTTTTTTTTTTTTTTTTTGGATTTTCTGATGTTGCCTTTTCTCCATAAATAAAACAAACAAAATAAATAAGTAAATACAACTATACATGATGATGATGCACTACTGTCTTTAACGTTAGTAGTAACTTCACGGAAAACCAATCTTCTAATATTGAAATCTAGAACCCGATGACATTGCAATATACACATCATTCTATGTCTGTGATACAAGACTGCACTTCTCAACCCTTCAAGATAAAACACCTCCCTTCGGGTATCCGATATGTACGTTGTTGGATTTCGGTCCAAGTAATAAAGGTAAATAGAAACAAGTATGCATCCTAGACAAAGTATGCTCACCTTGGGGACTCACAAAATTATCCTTTTGCTACCGAGTATAAATCGTAGTAGGGGAGACCTCAACCGTCTGTTGAGTTTCTGAACAACCATTTCTCAGTAAATATTCAGTGATAAGTAGGTGTCTACCCTCAACCGCTGTAAATCTTTCCATGATTTCCTTATCATGATATTTACGCTTTGTTCGTGTGATCACCTCTATCTAGAGTTAGGTCAATAAAGTCTACTAACACATTATCAATCATCCTGTATTACTTGTTTTATACAACTTACATGTCTGTTCAGTATTGCAATCACTTCCCCACAAATATAATAAGCAACTCATTTTCAGGCTTTTCAATTTTTATAGATTTTTCATTTTTCAATTTTTTATTTGTTTTTCTGGTTTTTCTGATTTTTATGGCTTTTTTATTTTCTCTGTACAAAAGTATAGATTTATCTAAAAACATAAGCAAACATGCAGAAATATCAGGAAAAATGAATCTATCATGCAAATGAAAAGTAAACATGCAAATAATCTACAAACTATCATGCAAAACTATACATACTCTACAAGCAGTTTCTTAACAAATCACAACTCAGTCTCAGGTGTAGGTTCCTCTGTGTCAGGAACCTCATTTTCAGGAACTACATCTGAAAGCAATTTAATACCTATTTCGTTTAATAAGTAATTAAAACGTGGTTTATCAAAAGCTTTTGTGAAAAGATCAGCCCTTTGGAACATAGTGTCTATCTCGTGGTTTATCAAAAGCTTTTGTGAAAAGATCAGCCCTTTGGAACATAGTGTCTATCTGCACAACATCTATCAACTTTTTCTCATAGCAGTCTCTAATGAAATGGTATTTAATCCCTATGTGTTTCGTTTTAGAATGATTTACGGGATTTTTAGTGACAGCTATGGCAGCAGTATTATCAACATAAATAGGAGTGTTAGAAATTTGCAAACCGTAGTCACGTAGTTGCTGTTGAATCCAGATGACCTGTGATGTACAGCTGGCCGTGGCAATGTATTCTGCTTCACAAGTGGACTGAGCCACTGCTGTCTGCTTCTTACACTGCCATGTAACTAGTTTGCTGCCAAGGAACTGACAACCTCCTGATGTTGACTTGAAATCCTTCTTGCATCCTCCATAGTCAGAATCACTGTAAGCTGTGAGATCAAACCCATCCTCACATAGATACCATAACCCTAAACTTGATGTATCTTTCAAATACCTCATAATCTTCTTAACCACTAACATATGATGAAAATTAGGATTTGCCTGATAACGAGCACACAGACAAACCGCAAACATGATATCTGGTCGAGAAGCTGTAAGATACATTAGAGAACCTATGATAGCCCTGTATAACGTTTGGTCCACTGCGGCACCCTCACACTCAGGTGAAATACCATGGTTCACAGACAACGGAGTCTTAGACGGTCTTTCTGCTTCCATTTGAAACCTTTTTAGAATATCAGCAACATACTTGGTTTGATGCAAGAAGATGCCTTTATCTGTCTGAGCTACCTGTAGACCCAAGAAAAACTTAATCGTTCCCATTGAACTCATCTTGAACTTCTACTGCATGAGCTTCTCAAACTCATCAACCATACCCTGATCTGTTGACCCGAATATAATATCATCAACATAAACCTGCACTAACATAAGATGTTGTCCCTTCGTTTTGATGAAAAGTTTCTGATCAATGACACCTCTCCGAAAACCGTTTTCAATCATGTAATTAGAAAACGTTGCATACCATGCTCGAGGAGCTTGGTGAAGACCATAAAGTGCCTTTTCAAGTCTATAAACCTTTTCTGGGAAATGAGGGTCTTCAAAACCGGGTGGTTGTTCAACAAACACCCTTTCATTGATCTCTCCGTACAAAAACGCGCTTTTCACATCCATCTGAAAAACTTTAAAACCCATGAAGGATGCAAAGGCCAAGAAAATCCTGATTGCTTCCAGTCGTGCAACCGGAGCAAAAACCTCATCGTAGTCAATTTCAGGTATTTGTTGATATCCCTTTACCACCAATCTAGCTTTGTTTCTGATAACTATACCCTGTTCATCCTTCTTGTTCTTCAAAACCCATCGAAGACCATAGGGCACACAACAATGTGGTGGATTGACTATCTTCCAAACCTTCAAATGTTTAAACTGTAACAGCTCCTCTTGCATTGCACTAACCCACTCATCATACTTCAGTACCTCATAAGCATCTTTTGGTTCAATTTGACATACATAGCATGAGTGAACATGCACAAATATCCTACCTGTCTTATTCAGTGAAGAATAAAATGCTGTAACCACATTCGCACTTTCAGTCTGAACATCATCTGCTGCTGTTGAACTATTGTTAATCACCGGGACCTCTGATGTGGTCGGAACCTCAGAAGTTGATGCCTCAGTTGTCGTACTTTGGGAAATACTAAAATGAGGAATTCCTCGTGCGTCCACATAATAATCCTGTAGACGTTTAGGCAGTAAAATAACATGATTGGATCTTCTCACACCTCCTGTTTCAGTTGGCTGTTCAGGCACTGTCACAGTTGGTGGTTCATTATATAGAGGATTAAGATGTTCCTCTGCCAATCGTGATCGGTTAACTTCCTCATCATCTTCAAGGTCACTATCGTCATCTGTATATACTACCCCGTCCTCATTTGAATCAAAAGTATCTGTCACTCTCTGTGGACTAGGTTGCAAGCTAGAAGCCAGATTCTGAACCTGTGGTGGAATAGTAACAACATTGTCAGTTGAGTTTTGAGAATCAAACAAAACCTGAGTTAAAATCTCCTCCTCTGTAGCATAGGGCGGAAGATTGAAGGAATCAAACAGTTTATCATATTCAAATTGCCAAGCAAACCCTTTACTGACACGAGGTGGAGCATTGCGCTGAATATCCACCTCATAACGTTCCTCCACAAGCCTAGACTCAGTGTTATATACTCGTTTATTTGGATTCCCATATCCCAAGAAGATACCAGAGATCACCTTTGAATTGAATTTCCCTCCAGCGTCTCGTACCAGAATAGTACAAGGAGCACCAAAAGGTTCGAAATGTTTGATATTAGGCTTTCTCTTGTGCAACAGCTCATAACACGTTTTACCATGTCTCTTTACCACCAGAACTCGGTTCATCACATAACACGCAGTACTCACGGCTTCTCCCCAGAAAACAATTGGAAGACATGAATCAGCTAGCATAGTTCTTGCGGTTTCGATTAGAGTCCTATTCTTTCGTTCAGCAACACCGTTTGATTGAGGTGTATAAGCCGGACTGAACTGTTGTTGTATCCCTTTCTCATTACAAAACAGCTGCATCTGAATGTTCTTAAATTCTGTACCATTATCAGTACGAATCTTCCTTACCTTCAAGTTATACAGACTTTCGAGCTTCAGAATCAACACTTTAATATGCTCAAACGTGTCTGACTTGAGTTTCAACATCACAACCCATGAAAACCGGGAATACTCATCTGTAACTACCAAGCAATATGATTCTCCAGTGAGAGTTTTACAATTAACTGGACCAAAGAGATCCATGTGTAACAGCTCCAAAGGAATATTGACAGAATGATGCTTTTTGTTAGTATGTGACTTTCTAGTCTGCTTCCCCTGTTTACACGGAATACAAACCTCAGGAATATGAAAACTTTTAACATTCACACCATCAACTAATCCATTGTGGACTAGATTATTCATCTTCCTTAGACTCAGATGACCCATACGCTTGTGCCAAATAATCGACTCCTGTTCAGTAGCTTTAGAAACAAAAGCCTGATGGCCTGTAGCTGCCTTAACATGAGCCTTACGCATATCAAGGATATAGAGATCCTTGCACCTTGGAGCAGTCATCAGAATCATGTCCTCCGGAATTACGAACTCTTTTCTTAAAATATAACAAAACTTATCATCAAAAGCAACAGTATATTTCTTATCAGCAACTTGTGAAACAGAAAGCAGATTGTTTGATATCTGCTCTACATAGTTAACTTTATCAAAGCTGACATTCTCATTAGCAATAACACCCTGAGCAGTAATAAATCCTCCTTCACTACCTGCAAAAGAAACTGGTCCTCCATCTACTGTTTTCACATTAGACAGCAAAGACAAGTTCCCTGTCATGTGCCTGGACGCCCCACTATCAATAATCTAAGTACTGCAGCGTGGATTGTAGGCGACCTGTACATTAAAATAAGAGGATTAGTTAGAGAGGGCCACCCATGCCCGAATGGCAGTGGGTTTCCCATCAACACCAATAACTGGCAATTCCACCCATTGTCCTTTAGATCCAGAAGGACCTTCAGTACGTTAAACACTCTTAACTTCTGATTTAGGTTTCCAAACTGTGTTATTCGGTAAAGGTTTTCTATAATAGTCATTGGTTTGAAAAATCCTTTTATCATTTGTTTGCACTGAAAAAGAATTAAACTTTGGTGAAGGTGATCTCCTATTAAAGGACAGATTTGGACTAAAATCAACCTTCCTTCTTGGTGTCTGTCGAATGGGTCTACAATTCATAGCCCTGTGTCCCAACCTCCTACAATTAAAGCAGTTAACATTATCAAAATCATGTGAATTAAACACTTTGCGTCTAATTGGTGAAAACTGTCTCCTAGGTGGTTCAGTATGTTGTCTGGTCATAGGGGATGACGAGACTTGTTTCTTAACAGTCTGTCGACGAACAGGCGGAACATACTTGGACACACCCCCAGATTTGGAACTCGCCTCTGTTGGTGATTGTTCTACCTTGGGACCTGATTCATCTATTCGGCCCTTACTGATAAACTTAGGTGACACTCCCTGGGTGTTCTTCTTCTTATTCTGTTTTGGACTCACAGTTTTCTTAGGCTGAGCCTTTTGACTCTGAGTCATCTTACTAGCATTAACTGGATTTTTCAGAATGGTAACTGGTTTAGTGACAAGCTTAAATGGTTTGCTGTCTTTTTCAGTGTCGATATCAGTATCTGACTCTGTTTCATAGACAACATCTAAAGGCTTCTTTGACGCAACTATCTTAACTGTACTCTCAACAGGTGCTTCTTTAGGCTTACCATATTCTAGTTCTACAACAGGACCCATACTTTTCTCAACTGGTTTGTTAATATATTCACCTAAAAGTGGCGGGGTAACCTGGTTGTAACCTAAACCCTGCTGTTTAGGAGGATTCAAAGTCTGTTTCACATAAGACATCCTCTGCCAATTGTCGATCCTATCTTTTTCAGACTCGTATTTCAACTTAAATGAATCCCTTTCAGCCTTAAGGGTCTCTACCTGACCCAAATACATAGTAATCACTTTTCCATCATCTATAACAGTTGATTTTAAGTGACCTACCTAATTCTCTAAAGACTTAATAACATCAACATAGTCTTTCTGTTTGTTAAGGTAGAAAAGTGCATCATCATAGTTCTTTTTATTAGTCTGATTCTCCAATCTAAATCCTTAAGGTCAACTAAAAGCTTAGGAAAGGTCTCACATGTAACAGATATCTCATTAAGCTTTGAAATTACACACTCGAGCCTCTCAATTTCTTGTTCATAATCAACGCATCTAGAACATTTAGAAACTGAATCATTACATACCTTATCATTACCGGATGTGTTGGTCATAAATGCATAGGTATTTCTTCCAACCTGAGTGTTTTCATCTGATTCTGACTCAGACTCTGAACTCGTACTGTCCGCGTAGTCAGCCTCATAACCTCCTTTGTTCTCGCTTTCGTCTGAACACACTGGACTCCGAACTGTAACAATCTTCTTGTCACCACTCTTAAGATCATAGTTGAGAAAGTGTCCCAACTCTTGTCTGAACCAAGTACCAACATGACAACTTCTTTCTTCATCCTCATCGGAAGAATCAGTCGTAAACTCAAAATCTGATAGGTCTCGAGCTTGGCGAAACTTATCATACAGTCGATCTTTAATCCTCTTTCTGAGGCACAACTTCATAATCTCCTCAGCTCTTTTCATTCTAGCATCACATTTGCACACATAGCAGGTGCAATTCGGATTATCTTTTCCAGTACAACCTGCATTTCTCCTAGCAATTCTTTCTTCTTCAATTTCAGCTTCAGTTTTACCTACAAACACAACATTAGCTTGATGTGTATCTACCGTGATGGACCAGTCACACACTTCATCAGCATACGTGGTCGTCAAGGCCTTAGATTGAATAGACCCCGAAGATTCTTTCTCAACAATAACATGTTGTGGAGTAACTGAAATGGTTGTATTGTGAAAAGGATCAGAAAAACCAGTCTTGGGTGGCCTCGTGCAAGTCTTCTTAAAATGACCAAGCTCATCACAATTGAAGCATCTAACCTTTGACATATCAAAACCAAACTTCGAATCTCGATTCAAACTCAAAGACCTCTGTCCGGTTTTCTTCAAGTACTTCCTAGCCCATCTAACAATGCTACCCATGCAATAAAGTATATCCATCCTTTCGATATCGTCCTCATCAATCTGATCATAGTCTTCATTTTCAAGATGACTATTAATCACTTGTCTACTAATCATATCATTGTATGAGTTAACAACAATAGCTGCCAGAGCCATATCTTCCTGAATTGATTCGATGGGTCTCTTCCTGATATTCTCAGTTTGAAACACAGGAGTCTGAGTCTGTTGAGAAGGAGAATTCTGAGTCTGAGCTTGTGATTTAGCATTAAAGTAGCCAGACTGAGATTGTGGAGCAGACATTTGAGAAGCATTTGCTGTAATATAAACTATTTGTAATGGAGCATGACCAGAAGATGAAGCTAAAGTAGATGCAGAAGCAACTACCGAACCAAGTCTCTTCCTCTTAGCTTCTACCTGAATATCCTTCTCCATCAACTTAGAAGTAAAAGCTGTCAATGTTAACGTACGACCTGATGTGCTGTACATGTTCTGAATCTTTTCAATCTCATGGTCCCACTTTTCTGGAAGACCATCTTTCAACACCCTGGCTGCCTTATCATCAGGTACATCAATCCCATAATCCGCCATCTCTGCTACCAGTAAACGATATCTCTCCAAAGTTTGTCCCAGTGACTCTGATGGAAGAGCAGCAAATGCCCTCCATTCATCCTTAAATACCTTACCTTTTGTTGCCCGATAAGTAGCAGTACCCTCTGTTGCAGATTGAAGGGCCAACCAATGAGTATACGCGGTTTTGTTACGGTTTTTGAATTGCTGGAAAATGTCCTTTGACAACGCTTGCATTAGCTGAGCATAACATCTACACTCAAGATTATATTGTTCACGCTCTGTAGGACTAAACTGTTGTGTTTCTTTGGGTTCACCATCACCTCCACAAGGCCAAACAAATGGATTCTCAATACATTCCCAAAGTCTAGAGTCAACACCATTGAAGTAAATAACAAACCTAACTTTCCAGTCCAAAAAGTCTTTAAGATTGTCAAGTCGAGGTACTTTATTTGTCGATCCAGATTCGCTTTCGTTAAGTAACAGTTTTTGTAGTCCAGGTGCAATTACTAACGCGCTATATTCATTTGTCACTTGTTCATTAGTGTCTGACATGTTAACTGATTATGTTTGAAAATAAAAGATTAATTAAGATTCTGATTAAGTCACACGGTCGACTATCTCTGACACACGGTCGACTGTATAAGAGACACGATCGATTGTACTTATCACACGATCGATTGTCTAACAAAATTTGGGCAGCACTTCGTTACTATATAAGCCTTGGGTATTGCAAACACACACGGCCGATTGTCTAACTCTCACGGTCGATTGAAGCTCTCACACGGTCGAGTGACAAACTCACACGGCCGACTGACTTAGGGAATCTGGCACGGCTCTAGTAAAACTCACACGATCGGTGGAACAATACATACGGTCGCTCTTAGGACTCACTCGGTCGGTTGTCAGGACACACATGGCCGAGTGTGTTCTTGACAGAAGCTGGTTGACTATTAGGGTTTTCTAGACAAAAATCGATTTTGCAATCGATTATGGATTGAAAACTCAAAAACAACACGTAGATAACGAAAATAAGCACTCCAGAAACACCTTTTGACAATAAAAACACTAACAATAACGTGTAAAAACAGATGAATAGACTAAAAACCTAAAAACACCAAAAACACAAACTTTGACCCAAAAAACGATTTGATCAAGCAAAAACCAGAGACTCCAGCTCTGATACCACTTTGTAGACGATGATTCTATGGATCTTAGGTCGCTTGAACTCTAAACTAAAGGCGGAACACAATAGAATAGAGGTAAATCGAGATACGGGTCGTTTCGGGATCGAATTGGTCGAACCTAGTACAAAACCTAGATTAGATCGACACCTAGATGATGTATTTCGGTGGTATTCGGTGTTAGGGTTTTCTGGAGACGAGAAACAATGATTTGGAACAAATGGGACGAGTAACCTCATCAAAGAAGTCTAAACCCGTATATATACTGCAAGTCAGACACACTCGGTCGAGTGTGTCTGTCAGTCGGTCGACTGACTTACACAGTCGGTCGAGTGTGTACACACACTCGGTCGACTGTGTGCAGTTTAACATATTGATTATTTAATAAACTAAGAACACACAATCACCATAGTAATCAATAGTCACTAGTAAATAACATTATTACATAACCGAATGTACTAAACGTAAGAATAAACTATGGCTGGGGATTCATGTGTAGTGACCCGAACTTTTCCATGTTTATATATATTAATTGAGATTGATATTTACATGATTAAATGTTTCCAACATGTTAAGCAATCAAACTTGTTAAGACTTGATTAATTGAAATATGTTTCATATAGACAATTGACCACCCAAGTTGACCGGTGATTCACGAACGTTAAAACTTGTAAAAACTATATGATGACATATATATGGATATATATATATAGTTAACATGATACTATGATAAGTAAATATATCATTAAGTATATTAACAATGAACTACATATGTAAAAACAAGACTACTAACTTAATGATTTTTAAACGAGACATATATGTAACGATTATCGTTGTAAAGACATTTAATGTATATATATCATATTAAGAGATATTAATACATGATAATATCATGATAATATAATAATTTAAAATCTCATTTGATATTATAAACATTGGGTTAACAACATTTAACAAGATCGTTAACCTAAAGGTTTCAAAACAACACTTACATGTAACGACTAACGATGACTTAACGACTCAGTTAAAATGTATATACATGTAGTGTTTTAATATGTATTTATACACTTTTGAAAGACTTCAATACACTTATCAAAATACTTCTACTTAACAAAAATGCTTACAATTACATCCTCGTTCAGTTTCATCAACAATTCTACTCGTATGCACCCGTATTCGTACTCGTACAATACACAGCTTTTAGATGTATGTACTATTGGTATATACACTCCAATGATCAGCTCTTAGCAGCCCATGTGAGTCACCTAACACATGTGGGAACCATCATTTGGCAACTAGCATGAAATATCTCATAAAATTACAAAAATATGAGTAATCATTCATGACTTATTTACATGAAAACAAAATTACATATCCTTTATATCTAATCCATACACCAACGACCAAAAACACCTACAAACACTTTCATTCTTCAATTTTCTTCATCTAATTGATCTCTCTCAAGTTCTATCTTCAAGTTCTAAGTGTTCTTCATAAATTCCAAAAGTTCTAGATTCATAAAATCAAGAATACTTTCAAGTTTGCTAGCTCACTTCCAATCTTGTAAGGTGATCATCCAACCTCAAGAAATCTTTGTTTCTTACAGTAGGTTATCATTCTAATACAAGGTAATAATCATATTCAAACTTTGGTTCAATTGCTATAACTATAACAATCTTATTTCAAGTGATGATCTTACTTGAACTTGTTTTCGTGTCATGATTCTGCTTCAAGAACTTCGAGCCATCCAAGGATCCGTTGAAGCTAGATCCATTTTTCTCTTTTCCAGTAGGTTTATCCAAGGAACTTAAGGTAGTAATGATGTTCATAACATCATTCGATTCATACATATAAAGCTATCTTATTCGAAGGTTTAAACTTGTAATCACTAGAACATAGTTTAGTTAATTCTAAACTTGTTCGCAAACAAAAGTTAATCCTTCTAACTTGACTTTTAAAATCAACTAAACACATTTTATATATCTATATGATATGCTAACTTAATGATTTAAAACCTGGAAACACGAAAAACACCGTAAAACCGGATTTACGCCGTCGTAGTAACACCGCGGGCTGTTTTGGGTTAGTTAATTAAAAACTATGATAAACTTTGATTTAAAAGTTGTTATTCTGAGAAAATGATTTTTATTATGAACATGAAACTATATCCAAAAATTATGGTTAAACTCAAAGTGGAAGTATGTTTTCTAAAATGGTCATCTAGACGTCGTTCTTTCGACTGAAATGACTACCTTTACAAAAACGACTTGTAACTTATTTTTCTGACTATAAACCTATACTTTTTCTGTTTAGATTCATAAAATAGAGTTCAATATGAAACCATAGCAATTTGATTCACTCAAAACGGATTTAAAATGAAGAAGTTATGGGTAAAACAAGATTGGATAATTTTTCTCATTTTAGCAACGTGAAAATTGGTAACAAATCTATTCCTACCATAACTTAATCAACTTGTATTGTATATTATGTAATCTTGAGATACCATAGACACGTATACAATGTTTCGACCTATCATGTCGACACATCTATATATATTTCGGAACAACCATAGACACTCTATATGTGAATGTTGGAGTTAGCTATACAGGGTTGAGGTTGATTCCAAAATATATATAGTTTGAGTTGTGATCAATACTGAGATACGTATACACTGGGTCATGGATTGATTCAAGATAATATTTATCGATTTATTTCTGTACATCTAACTGTGGACAACTAGTTGTAGGTTACTAACGAGGACAGCTGACTTAATAAACTTAAAACATCAAAATATATTAAAAGTGTTGTAAATATATTTTGAACATACTTTGATATATATGTATATATTGTTATAGGTTCGTGAATCAACCAGTGGACAAGTCTTACTTCCCGACGAAGTAAAAATCTGTGAAAGTGAGTTATAGTCTCACTTTTAAAATCTAATATTTTTGGGATGAGAATACATGCAGGTTTTATAAATGATTTACAAAATAGACACAAGTACGTGAAACTACATTCTATGGTTGAATTATCGAAATTGAATATGCCCTTTTTTATTAAGTCTGGTAATGTAAGAATTAGGGAACAGACACCCTAATTGACGCGAATCCTAAAGATAGATCTATTGGGCCTAACAAACCCCATCCAAAGTACCGGATGCTTTAGCACTTCAAAATTTATATCATATCCGAAGGGTGTCCCGGAATGATGGGGATATTCTTATATATGCATCTTGTTAATGTCGGTTACCAGGTGTTCACCATATGAATGATTTTTATCTCTATGTATGGGATGTGTATTGAAATATGAAATCTTGTGGTCTATTATTATGATTTGATATATATAGGTTAAACCTATAACTCACCAACATTTTTGTTGACGTTTTAAGCATGTTTATTCTCAGGTGATTATTAAGAGCTTCCGCTGTCGCATACTTAAATAAGGACGAGATTTGGAGTCCATGCTTGTATGATATTGTGTAAAAACTGCATTCAAGAAACTTATTTTGTTGTAACATATTTGTATTGTAAACCATTATGTAATGGTCGTGTGTAAACATGATATTTTAGATTATCATTATTTGATAATCTACGTAAAGCTTTTTTTAAAACCTTTATCTATGAAATAAAGGTTATGGTTTGTTTTAAAAATGAATGCAGTCTTTGAAAAGTGTCTCATATAGAGGTCAAAACCTTGCAACGAAATCAATTAATATGGAACGTTTTTAATCAATAAGAACGGGACATTTCAGTTGGTATCCGAGCGTTGGTCTTAGAGAACCAGAATTTTGCATTAGTGTGTCTTATCGAGTTTGTTAGGATGCATTAGTGAGTCTGGACTTCGACCGTGTTTACTTGAAAAATGATTGCTTAACAAATTTTGTTGGAAACTATATATTTTTAACATGTGAATATTATGTGATATATTAATCTCTTAACGCGTTTGATATTATGTGATAGATGTCTACCTCTAGAACAAGTCCCATTGACTCACCTAATAATAATGAAGAGTCAAATGTAAATTGGAATGATTCGTGGACTGATTCACAAGTTCCCGAAGAGGAACCGGAAGAAGAGTCGGAACCGGAAGAAGAATCGGAACCGGAAGAAGAATCGGAACCGGATGAAGAAATAGAACCGGTGGGGGAAATAATAAAACGGTTAAGTAAAAGAAAATCCTCAACCAACCGACCAAGGTTAATTATGGTCAATGGTGTTTCCGCCAAGGAAGCAAAATATTGGGAGGATTACCAATTCTCCGATGAATCGGATTCCGACGAGAATTCCGATGATGTTATAGAAATTACCCCAACTGAATTTAAAAAGGCAAAAGAAAATAATAAGGGAAAGGGCATAAAAATAGAGAAATCTAATTCCAACCCCGATGAACTTTATATGTATCGTCAACCCCCGAAGTCCTTAAGTTGTAACAATGACCCGGGAACCTCTAAACCACCAGGTTTTTCTAAACCAATGTGGATCACGACGGCTCGTATTAGGGGAACATCATATATCCCTAGAAACTTGGCAAAACGAACCAAAACCGAAGAAGAAGAAACAAGCGAGTCGGAATAAGATAGTTGTATTCGTGTGGTGTAATATATGTAATATAGTGTGCTTATGCTTTATGATATATGTAAAAATTGCTTGTATTAATAAGTATTTTTTTTTATGAATCTAACTCTTGTCTATTTTACAGTATAAAAACACAAAATGGATAGACAACCCAATATTTTAAGAGACCTACCCAGAGACATGATTGATGAAATCTTGTCTAGAGTCGGTCGGAATTCTTCGGCACAACTATTTAAGGCGAGATCAGTTTGTAAGACATTCGAAGAACGTTCCAAGAATGCCTTAGTTTATAAAAGGCTTTCGTTTGAAAGATGGGGGATATCACATTGGGAAACCCATAAGTTACGATGTGTTTACTTTGACGCATATATTGCGGGGAACCCAAATGCTATTTTACGCAACGGGTTAAGAAATTATTTTGACTCAATATATCCGAATATTGGACTTCGTGATTTAGAAAAAGCGGCTAACATGCAACATAAAGAAGCATGTTATGCTTACGGATTAGTAATGTTCGCTTCTCACCAAAGTGAGAACAAGAACATCGGGCTACAACTATTAAACAAAACGTTCCCACAAGTGACGGAGTCGGTAATTGGGGTAAGAAATGAGGTTTTTAGATTGTTACGGGACTGTTGGACATTACGTAACCCTCGTCCCTTTGACGACGTTACAACACGCTGTCTTATCAACTGCCATAACGGTTATGTTCCACAAGACCAAGGATGGGAAGTAATCCTAGTAAAACCAGAATGCATGACTTGTTTCTGGACGTATGAATTACGTATCTTTATTGCCTTTGCTGAACGACTTGTGTACTAGCTAGAATTATCTTCACAACCATCTTGTATCAAATTTATTGTGTGCTATATTTCATGCTATATGTAAAATAAGCGGTATTGTAAGTTTGTAAAATATTGTGTAAAAGTTTGAACGCGAAATATTATTATAATCAGTTTTTCATATAGAATTGTAGTAGTTGAATCGTATATTAGCTACTAAGTATGAACTTAACGGGTAGGTACTACCCGAATTTAAACTTATAAAACGCGAATATGAAGAAAAAGCTTTTATAAATGATTTCATATTATGCTACGAAATACTATTAACTACTCTTAATATTCTGTATGATTAACTTGTTCCATTTAACTATTTTGAAGGAAATGGCACCGACTACTCGACACACCGTGAATATGAATGAAGAGGAATTCCGTACTTTTCTAGCTTCAAACATAGCCGCAGTACAGGCTGCGCTACATACCAACAATAACCTTGGATCTAGCAGTACAGGAAATCGTGTAGGATGCACCTACAAAGAATTCACTGCCTGCAAACCTTTGGAATTTGATGGAACCGAAGGACCGATCGGATTGAAACGGTGGACCGAGAAGGTTGAATCGGTGTTTGCCATAAGTAAGTGTACTGAAGAGGACAAAGTGAAGTACGCTACGCATACCTTCACAGGTTCTGCGTTAACATGGTGGAATACCTATCTAGAGCAAGTGGGACAAGACGATGCGTACGCACTACCGTGGTCAGCATTCAAGCACTTGATGAACGAGAAGTACCGTCCCAGAACCGAGGTCAATAAGCTCAAGACAGAACTTAGAGGGTTACGAACCCAAGGATTTGATATTACCACGTACGAAAGACGATTAACAGAATTGTGCCTATTGTGTCCGGGAGCATTCGAAGATGAGGAAGAGAAGATCGATGCGTTTGTGAAAGGATTACCGGAAAGAATCCAAGAAGATATAAGTTCACACGAGCCCGCCTCCATACAACAGGCATGTAGAATGGCTCACAAACTAGTGAACCAGATTGAAGAAAGAATTAAAGAACAGACTGCTGAAGAGGCCAATGTGAAGCAAGTCAAAAGAAAGTGGGAGGAAAACGGTGATAAGAATCACCAATACAACAACAACAGCAATTATAACAATAATCGCAACAACTATCCTAACAATCGCAACATCAATCGCAACTACAACAAACGGCCCAACAACAACAACAACAACAACAACAACAACAACAACAACAACAACAACAACAGCAACCACAACAATCATCTTAACAACAATAATAACCGCAACAATAACAACAATCAGAAGCAGCTATGCCAAAGGTGTGAAAAGTATCACTCGGGGTTCTGCACCAAATTTTGTAACAAGTGTAAAAGAAATGGTCATAGCGCGGCGAAGTGTGATGTCTACGGACCAGGGGTTAACAGAACGAAAGGAACAAATGGTGTCGGAACGAGTAACGGCGGAGCAAGTAGTGTCGGAGCAAGTTATGCCAATGTAGTTTGTTATAAATGTGGAAAACCAGGCCACATTATTAGAAATTTCCCGAACCAGGAGAACACGAATGGACAAGGCCGCAGAAGAGTTTTCAATATTAATGCGGCAGAGGCACAGGAAGACCCGGAGCTTGTTACGGGTACGTTTCTTATTGACAATAAATCTGCTTACGTTTTATTTGATTCGGGTGCGGATAGAAGCTATATGAGTAGAGATTTTTGTGCTAAATTAAGTTGTCCATTGACGCCTTTGGATAGTAAATTTTTACTCGAATTAGCAAATGGTAAATTAATTTCATCAGATAATATATGTCGGAATCGAGAAATTAAACTGGTTAGCGAAACATTTAAGATTGATTTGATACCAGTAGAGTTAGGGAGTTTTGATGTGATAATCGGTATGGACTGGTTGAAAGAAGTGAAAGCAGAGATCGTTTGTTACAAAAATGCAATTCGCATTATACAAGAAAAAGGAAAACCCTTAATGGTGTACGGAGAAAAGGGCAACACGAAGCTACATCTTATTAGTAATTTGAAGGCACAAAAACTAATAAGAAAAGGTTGCTATGCTGTTCTAGCACACGTCGAGAAAGTACAAACTGAAGAAAAGAGCATCAATGATGTTCCCATTGCAAAAGAATTTCCCGATGTATTTCCGAAAAAATTACCGGGATTACCTCCACATCGATCCGTTGAATTTCAAATAGATCTTGTACCAGGAGCTGCACCAATAGCTCGTGCTCCTTACAGACTCGCACCCAGCGAGATGAAAGAACTACAAAGCCAATTACAAGAACTTTTAGAGCGTGGTTTCATTCGACCAAGCACATCACCGTGGGGAGCTCCTATTTTGTTTGTCAAGAAGAAAGATGGTACATTCAGGTTGTGTATCGACTACCGAGAGTTGAACAAACTTACCATCAAGAACCGCTACCCACTACCGAGAATCGATGACTTATTTGATCAACTACAAGGCTCGTCTGTTTATTCAAAGATTGACTTACGTTCCGGGTATCATCAAATGCGGGTGAAAGAAGATGATATTCCAAAGACTGCTTTCAGAACACGTTACGGTCATTACGAGTTTATGGTCATGCCGTTTGGTTTAACTAATGCACCAGCTGTGTTCATGGACCTTATGAACCGAGTGTGTGGACCATACCTTGATAAGTTTGTCATTTTTTTCATTGATGACATACTTATTTACTCAAAGAATGACCAAGAACACGGTGAACATTTGAGAAAGGTGATAGAAGTATTGAGGAAGGAAGAATTGTACGCTAAGTTTTCAAAGTGTGCATTTTGGTTGGAAGAAGTTCAATTCCTCGGTCACATAGTGAACAAAGAAGGTATTAAGGTGGATCCGGCAAAGATAGAAACTGTTGAAAAGTGAGAAACCCCGAAAACTCCGAAACACATATGCCAGTTTTTAGGACTAGCTGGTTACTACAGAAGGTTCATCTAAGACTTTTCCAGAATAGCAAAACCCTTGACTGCATTAACGCATAAAGGGAAGAAATTTGAATGGAATGATGAACAAGAGAAAGCGTTTCAGTTATTGAAGAAAAAGCTAACTACGGCACCTATATTGTCATTGCCTGAAGGGAATGATGATTTTGTGATTTATTGTGATGCATCAAAGCAAGGTCTCGGTTGTGTATTAATGCAACGAACGAAGGTGATTGCTTATGCGTCTAGACAATTGAAGATTCACGAATAAAATTATACGACACATGATTTGGAATTAGGCGCGGTTGTTTTTGCATTAAAGACTTGGAGGCACTACTTATATGGGGTCAAAAGTATTATATATACCGACCACAAAAGTCTTCAACACATATTTAATCAGAAACAACTGAATATGAGGCAGCGTAGGTGGATTGAATTATTGAATGATTATGACTTTGAGATTCGTTACCACCCGGGGAAGGCAAATGTGGTAGCCGATGCCTTGAGCAGGAAGGACAGAGAACCCATTCGAGTAAAATCTATGAATATAATGATTCATAATAACATTACTACTCAAATAAAGGAGGCGCAACAAGGAGTTTTAAAAGAGGGAAATTTAAAGGATGAAATACCCAAAGGATCGGAGAAGCATCTTAATATTCGGGAAGACGGAACCAGGTATAGGGCTGAAAGGATTTGGGTACCAAAATTTGGAGATATGAGAGAAATGGTACTTAGAGAAGCTCATAAAACCAGATACTCAATACATCCTGGAACGGGGAAGATGTACAAGGATCTCAAGAAACATTTTTGGTGGCCGGGTATGAAAGCCGATGTTGCTAAATACGTAGGAGAATGTTTGACGTGTTCTAAGGTCGAAGCTGAGCATCAGAAACCATCAGGTCTACTTCAACAACCCGAAATCCCGAAATGGAAATGGAAAAACATTACCATGGATTTCATCACTAAATTGCCAAGGACTGCAAGTGGTTTTGATACTATTTGGGTAATAGTTGATCGTCTCACCAAATCAGCACACTTCCTACCAATAAGAGAAGATGACAAAATGGAGAAGTTAGCACGACTGTATTTGAAGGAAGTCGTCTCCAGACATGGAATACCAATCTCTATTATCTCTGATAGGGATGGCAGATTTATTTCAAGATTCTGGCAGACATTACAGCAAGCATTAGGAACTCGTCTAGACATGAGTACTGCCTATCATCCACAAACTGATGGGCAGAGCGAAAGGACGATACAAACGCTTGAAGACATGCTACGAGCATATGTTATTGATTTCGGAAACAGTTGGGATCGACATCTACCGTTAGCAGAATTTTCCTACAACAACAGCTACCATTCAAGCATTGAGATGGCGCCGTTTGAAGCACTTTATGGTAGAAAGTGCAGGTCTCCGATTTGTTGGAGTGAAGTGGGGGATAGACAGATTACGGGTCCGGAGATTATACAAGAAACTACCGAGAAGATCATCCAAATTCAACAACGGTTGAAAACCGCCCAAAGTCGACAAAAGAGCTACGCTGACATTAAAAGAAAAGATATAGAATTTGAAATTGGAGAGATGGTCATGCTTAAAGTTGCACCTTGGAAAGGCGTTGTTCGATTTGGTAAACGAGGGAAATTAAATCCAAGGTATATTGGACCATTCAAGATTATTGATCGTGTCGGACCAGTAGCTTACCGACTAGAGTTACCTCAACAACTCGCGGCTGTACATAACACTTTCCACGTCTCGAATTTGAAGAAATGTTTTGCTAAAGAAGATCTCACTATTCCGTTAGATGAAATCCAAATCAACGAAAAACTTCAATTCATCGAAGAACCCGTCGAAATAATGGATCGTGAGGTTAAAAGACTTAAGCAAAACAAGATACCAATTGTTAAGGTTCGATGGAATGCTCGTAGAGGACCCGAGTTCACCTGGGAGCGTGAAGATCAGATGAAGAAGAAATACCCGCATCTATTTCCAGAAGATTCGTCAACACCTTCAACAGCTTAAAATTTCGGGACGAAATTTATTTAACGGGTAGGTACTGTAGTGACCCGAACTTTTCCATGTTTATATATATTAATTGAGATTGATATTTACATGATTAAATATTTCCAACATGTTAAGCAATCAAACTTGTTAAGACTTGATTAATTGAAATATGTTTCATATAGACAATTGACCACCCAAGTTGACCGGTGATTCACGAACGTTAAAACTTGTAAAAACTATATGATGACATATATATGGATATATATATAGTTAACATGATACTATGATAAGTAAATATATCATTAAGTATATTAACCAAGGTTGTAAAAGTCGCGAGTCGGGGACGCATCGGTCGAGACCTAAAAAGGACGCGTCGGCCGAGTCGGGGGACGCGTCGGGGACGCATCGGTCGTTGACCAACGTTGACTTTATTAATAATTTCTTAAATATATACTTATATATATGTAAAATAGTTGATTATGTACCATAAATTTCTTAAATAAGAACTTTAATTTAAAAACAATCAAACTTCAAACTCAATTAATGTTACCGAGTACATAATCAGTAAGGACACAGAGAAAAGAGCTGCCCAAAATATGAAAACAAACCCTAATTTTAAAATGTATCAAATCTTGACGAAAATTTGACTGACTTTGACCATTTTTGACCGTCTTTGACAGACTTTGACCAAACTTTTAGCTCAGACCGTCTTTTGAGTCGTTTTCAGAAAAAACGGGACGGAGAACCCAAAAAAACAACGCATCGGCCGACGCGTCGGTCAAGTCGGATGACTTTTACAACACTGATATTAACAATGAACTACATATGTAAAAACAAGACTACTAACTTAATGATTTTTAAACGAGACATATATGTAACGATTATCGTTGTAAAGACATTTAATGTATATATATCATATTAAGAGATATTAATACATGATAATATCATGATAATATAATAATTTAAAATCTCATTTGATATTATAAACATTGGGTTAACAACATTTAACAAGATCGTTAACCTAAAGGTTTCAAAACAACACTTACATGTAACGACTAACGATGACTTAACGACTCAGTTAAAATGTATATACATGTAGTGTTTTAATATGTATTTATACACTTTTGAAAGACTTCAATACACTTATCAAAATACTTCTACTTAACAAAAATGCTTACAATTACATCCTCGTTCAGTTTCATCAACAATTCTACTCGTATGCACCCGTATTCGTACTCGTACAATACATAGCTTTTAGATGTATGTACTATTGGTATATACACTCCAATGATCAGCTCTTAGCAGCCCATGTGAGTCACCTAACACATGTGGGAACCATCATTTGGCAACTAGCATGAAATATCTCATAAAATTACAAAAATATGAGTAATCATTCATGACTTATTTACATGAAAACAAAATTACATATCCTTTATATCTAATCCATACACCAACGACCAAAAACACCTACAAACACTTTCATTCTTCAATTTTCTTCATCTAATTGATCTCTCTCAAGTTCTATCTTCAATTTCTAAGTGTTCTTCATAAATTCCAAAAGTTCTAGTTTCATAAAATCAAGAATACTTTCAAGTTTGCTAGCTCACTTCCAATCTTGTAAGGTGATCATCCAACCTCAAGAAATCTTTGTTTCTTACAGTAGGTTATCATTCTAATACAAGGTAATAATCATATTCAAACTTTGGTTCAATTGCTATAACTATAACAATCTTATTTCAAGTGATGATCTTACTTGAACTTGTTTTCGTGTCATGATTCTGCTTCAAGAACTTCGAGCCATCCAAGGATCCGTTGAAGCTAGATCCATTTTTCTCTTTTCCAGTAGGTTTATCCAAGGAACTTAAGGTAGTAATGATGTTCATAACATCATTCGATTCATACATATAAAGCTATCTTATTCGAAGGTTTAAACTTGTAATCACTAGAACATAGTTTAGTTAATTCTAAACTTGTTCGCAAACAAAAGTTAATCCTTCTAACTTGACTTTTAAAATCAACTAAACACATGTTATATATCTATATGATATGCTAACTTAATGATTTAAAACCTGGAAACACGAAAAACACCGTAAAACCGGATTTACGCCGTCGTAGTATCACCGCGGGCTGTTTTGGGTTAGTTAATTAAAAACTATGATAAACTTTGATTTAAAAGTTGTTTTTCTGAGAAAATTATTTTTATTATGAACATGAAACTATATCCAAAAATTATGGTTAAACTCAAAGTGGAAGTATGTTTTCTAAAATGGTCATCTAGACGTCGTTCTTTCGAATGAAATGACTACCTTTACAAAAACGACTTGTAACTTATTTTTCCGACTATAAACCTATAATTTTTCTGTTTAGATTCATAAAATAGAGTTCAATATGAAACCATAGCAATTTGATTCACTCAAAACGGATTTAAAATGAAGAAGTTATGGGTAAAACAAGATTGGATAATTTTTCTCATTTTAGCTACGTGAAAATTGGTAACAAATCTATTCCAACCATAACTTAATCAACTTGTATTGTATATTATGTAATCTTGAGATACCATAGACACGTATACAATGTTTCGACCTATCATGTCGACACATCTATATATATTTCGGAACAACCATAGACACTCTATATGTGAATGTTGGAGTTAGCTATACAGGGTTGAGGTTGATTCCAAAATATATATAGTTTGAGTTGTGATCAATACTGAGATACGTATACACTGGGTCGTGGATTGATTCAAGATAATATTTATCGATTTATTTCTGTACATCTAACTGTGGACAACTAGTTATAGGTTACTAACGAGGACAGCTGACTTAATAAACTTAAAACATCAAAATATATTAAAAGTGTTGTAAATATATTTTGAACATACTTTGATATATATGTATATATTGTTATAGGTTCGTGAATCAACCAGTGGACAAGTCTTACTTCCCGACGAAGTAAAAATCTGTGAAAGTGAGTTATAGTCCCACTTTTAAAATCTAATATTTTTGGGATGAGAATACATGCAGGTTTTATAAATGATTTACAAAATAGACACAAGTACGTGAAACTACATTCTATGGTTGAATTATCGAAATCGAATATGCCCCTTTTTATTAAGTCTGGTAATCTAAGAATTAGGGAACAGACACCCTAATTGATGCGAATCCTAAAGATAGATCTATTGGGCCTAACAAACCCCATCCAAAGTACCGGATGCTTTAGTACTTCGAAATTTATATCATATCCGAAGGGTGTCCCGGAATGATGGGGATATTCTTATATATGCATCTTGTTAATGTCGGTTACCAGGTGTTCACCATATGAATGATTTTTATCTCTATGTATGGGATGTGTATTGAAATATGAAATCTTGTGGTCTATTATTATGATTTGATATATATAGGTTAAACCTATAACTCACCAACATTTTTGTTGACGTTTTAAGCATGTTTATTCTCAGGTGATTATTAAGAGCTTCCGTTGTCGCATACTTAAATAAGGACGAGATTTGGAGTCCATGCTTGTATGATATTGTGTAAAAACTGCATTCAAGAAACTTATTTTGTCGTAACATATTTGTATTGTAAACCATTATGTAATGGTCGTGTGTAAACAGGATATTTTAGATTATCATTATTTGATAATCTACGTAAAGCTTTTTTTAAAACCTTTATCTATGAAATAAAGGTTATGGTTTGTTTTAAAAATGAATGCAGTCTTTGAAAAATGTCTCATATAGAGGTCAAAACCTCGCAACGAAATCAATTAATATGGAACGTTTTTAATCAATAAGAACGGGACATTTCATCATGCACCCACAAAACCAAATTGAAAATATTCTTGTAGATGGACTTGATTCCGTCATCTTACCTAAAGGGGTCATCAAGGATCACGTCATCCAAGAGCTTGAACTTTATGTAAAAAATCAAAAAGAACGATGTAGGAAACTGATTACACACTTTGGACTACAAGGACAAGTGGGGGAAGTTGAAAGAAGAAGTAAACCTACATGGCAGGATAGTATGCTACAATGTCGGGTATATAAAGATACACTCATTAGGAATCAATAGGGAATGAGGTGGAATCAGAAGACAAGAACTTAATAGGGACAGAGTTGAAATCAAAAGCGAAAGAGGTGATCATAGCGTATAAAAAGTTCATATTAGCCATAGAGGATATGATACAATCCGCAAAGGTTATACACTGATTGAGAAGAAGGATAAAAAGAAAAGGGATTAACATAAGAAAAAGTACAAATCATTGAATTGTTAACTTTATTATTATTTCATATACTATCAATAGTGATAATATCAACGAAAAATAAGGCCTTTCAATAGTGCTCAATATTCTCTGACTTGGGAACTACGCCCAACATCTCCATCCCAAAAACTGTACCTTCCGGCCAATTCCTAACTTTTCTGGTTACTTTTTCTTCCACTCTACTTAAAGACCAAATTAATCTTTTCACTAACAATGAATTACATTTTTAATTCCTTATTTTACCAATCCTAAGATGATGTGAGGTTCCAATGGTCGAGGAGAAGGGCGAGAAGGTGTACTCCATGTTGAAGTCGAATGAATATTTGTGTATCAAGCCGCGTGATAATCGTCTATCATCGTTTTGGTTTTCAACTTCCCGGATACATGGGCTCGAGTTGATTTTTGGAGAGTTTTCAGGAACTACGGTGCTCTTAAGAACGTGTATCTTGCTCATAAGAAAATGTCGAGTGGCCAGCGTTTTGGGTTTATAAGATTCGAGGACATTAGGGATGATGATTGCTTCGCAAAAGTACTTAACAACATTCAAATAAACGGAAGGTGGATTCGAGCTTTCAAAGCTATTGATAGAAAAATGGAGGCTTCTAGTCACTCAAAAAATGATGTTGAAGGGGCTGCTAATCACTCAAAAAATAATGGTGAAAATAATGGTGAAGGGTTGCCGGATAATAATGAAAGAGAGGAATTTCCAGCACCTACTTGGAATCAAGATTCCTCTAAATCTGTAAAATGGGAAGGGAGTTCCTTTGTCAAGACACTTAAAGGCAACAATAATCAAAACACCAAGGATCTTCCGTTTCTGGTTAATAATCTTATTGGAATAAAGGTCGGAGGTAAATGTTTCGAGTTTAACCTCCCTAAATCTGTGAGTAATCATAACCTGGTGTTTAGCTATAATAACGAGAGGTTTTCTTGGTCTTTGGTTGAAGCGAACAAAAAGACGTTTGATGTCGAGGATATTGGTTCGTCGGGTAAAGAATCGTATTTTTCTGGTGGAGTTAAAGAAACCTGTGATGATGGAAACAATATAAAGTCACATGCTAACTTGACGGTTATTTCTCCGGCAACGGATATCGGAGAAGGTGAGGTGTTTCCGGTTAAGTCTCATGTTGTCGGTGCAACTACAAAAGTTCTTTTGAGATCCAATAAAGATCATAGTCTTTCAGAGAATAGTTTTGATGCAGAATATAAGAGCAAGGATCAGTGCTCTATTCCATCAGTTTCTCCGGTCATGGATCCTGTTCCAAATATGTTTTCTGGTGTGGAACCAAAGATAGAGAAAGGTCAAAAGTTGAGTGATGCAAATGATAAAGTGGGTCCCCGTGAAGAAAGTGATTTAAACGGTGACAAACATTTTGAATATTCAAAAGTGGCATGTGAAAAAATGGATGGGCTTACTAATAATGATGATGATATTTTAGTGGGACCTGGTGAAAAACATCATGTTCTTATTTATGAAAACATCCAGCAATCCAATTCATTGGGGCCTACTGTGACTATTATAGAGGAGTGTTTGGTTAATTCGAGGCCTCTTAATTCTAATGTTGATGAAGTGTCTCTGGAGATGAATGTTCAGATTGGTGTTACTCGAGAGGGGCCCAGCTGTGACGACCCAGAAAATTTTGACTAATTTTAAATCAAACTCTCGATACGATTTAATATTTTTGACACGATAAGCAAAGCTCATTATCCTGAGTATCAAAATTCTTGAACTATTTTCATACAAGCTCGACCAATTCTGACGATTCACGAACAACTGTTTGTAAATAAATAAATATATATGTATATATATATAAATATATGTATATTTATTATAACTTGAAATATGTTAATAAAATATTCTATAGCTATTAGAACTAAAAATGTAAAATAATATATGATATAGTAAAAACATATATATATATATATATATTGATAGATAATTAATAGCCTTGAATGCGTTGTAAATTGTAACATTTGTATTTACCTTCGATAGAATCAAACGTAATGTAAATAACAAATTAATAATATCGTTTATATTTTGGACGGGGATATAAAATACAAGTTGGGTGGCTAAGACTTTACATGTTTTTAGATTATTTTGATTCACTTAAATATACTAACCAAAATATATTATTATTATTATCATTATAAATATTATTATTATTATTATTATTATTATTATTATTATTATTATTATTATTATTATTATTATTATTATTATTATTATTATTATTATTATTGTTGTTGATATATATAAATTATTGTATGATATGTCGACAGAATAAGAATAAGGAAAATTCACGGGACTAATAGGAGGCAAGAATTCATGATTGCTACTCTTTTGTTTTCACACATATGTTTAGAATTATATAAAAATATCTCCTTATTGTTTGCATTTTAACTTAAGATATAAGATTCCCTTCACTCTCTTTTATTTTCCGTAAAAACCAACATCACCATCACTTTTTAATTTCATTTATCATTATGGAAAGATAAATATTATTTTATGTGTTCCCTTTTTGAATCATAGTGCATGATTAAATATAATACGGAGTAATATGCCACCCACTAAATAACCCACTTGAGTTTTTTTTTCTGTTTTCCTTCATGATCAACCCTAGCCCACTATCCTAATATTATATATACATATAAGATTACACGCTTTTGATTTATCATTGGATACTCCTATTGTTGGAGTCTTCTTAATTTTTTTTTCTTCAACACAAATGCATTGAACAATATTGCAATTTGTTAGTTTCTGACCCACTAGTATTTTTTTTCTTCATATTATATATATGTACATATTCACACAATACAATCATCACACCATCTTTTTGACTAAACATGTTTAGATTCCTAGCACTCAAACATCAAACAAAAAAAACAAACTTTCATTCTTTAATACAATTATCATAATTCGTACGGAGTAATAATCCTTCGATTAAATTAATAGATGAATTATGAATTGCCTTTTGACTGTTTATACTTAAATTTCCACAAAGCTACTTTAAGTCACGAGATGGGACTGTTACTCAATTACCCTAATGATACGTATTACTTTCACCAACTTTTTACACCAATCAGGTTACCACTTTATTATATTATGATACTTGTTTATATAAACACTCATCAACCAATTAAGAAACCATCTATCAGCTTATACTTTCTGTTGATTACTCGAACAATCACTCGACCACCATGAATTTCTGTTTCATTTTCTGTCTCGACTGTCGAGCAAACACTCACACAACCTTCCACTCTATAATCACCACTACACCTTCTTCTTCCTTCTCTTTTCTTCAAGAACACCTGAACCACCATCACCTTTGATCACCTTGAACACTTGAAACCATCATCTTCCATAACCACCACCGGACCACCACAGCTTAACCATCACTCCTCCATCTGATCACCATCAATGATTACTACTCCTGTACCATTTTTTTCTGTCGAAGAGAACCCAACACCACACAACCATCGAACCATCGTCAATCACCACTCTTTATTACTATTTCTGTTTGGCTGTTCAAATCACAGACCACCATTATTCACCTCTTCCTGCTTCTGTTTACTACGTATTCCTGCAGCTGCTATATAGCCGTTTCTTCTACAGCCGATTAATGAAGATGATGATAATACCCGTTAATTACGATGATACATGAATGAAGATGGATACGATGATGATAGTTAGCGATAGGATGATGATGAATATATAATACGAACCTGTTATGTTAACTGCCGGCATGTTATTACGGTTTCCACTTCCTACTGTCGTTCGATTGTACCCAAACAAACCCACAACCAACACCTTCATCAACAACACCACACCATCTCTCTCTCTTTTTTTCTCTCTCTCTTCAGTTTGCAGCTGAAACAATCGTGAGAAAACCACCACCACTGCCGTGTTTTGCTGCTATTCCGGTTCTTCTTCTGACTGCTATTATTTTCGCATTTATAAGGGAAGATCCCCATCATGGCTTTAGATATAAAACTAAGGGAAACAAGTTATAGTTCATTAGGATTTAGTAGTGGGATGTTAATATAATGGTAGGGAAAAGAATTTTTGCTAAACCATTACCTCTTGTTCTTTGGATTCTAATGACAGCACAATACACTCGTATATGTATAAAACAAATATAGAATGGATCCTAAGTTGAGTAGTGGGGATAAATTATTATATTCGCAAATAATTCCTTTCTGTTTAAAATTCCTTCCAGTGACTAGAATGGGTTATAGGATTGTTATTGGTTTGATTTTGGGCCGTAAAAGATCAAGAGATTTTGTTGGGCCGTGACCCAACCTAGGCCATGTGGTTAGGCTGCTGCTATGTCGTGTTCTGCTGTTATTCAAAGATTCAACCGCCACATGGTGCACTTTAATTGTGCCGTTTTATATTACAATTCTCCATATAACAAATCGAACAATAAACAACAACATCGAAATTATGAAGAAGTAGCACATGATGGTGATTATGATGATAACGATGGTGGAGATGGAGAACATAAATGATGATGATTATGAAAATAATAACAACAATAATATACGTATACACTAGGATGATAGTTGAGGTAGATGAAAGATGATGATGATGGTAACAAAGAGGTTGGTGTTACCTTTGATCGATTGAGTTATAGAAGGGATGAAGAACAGTCACGAACTGGATATATATATTTAAGTTGTATATTAAATCAGAAAAACTGGATTGCTTAGCTGGTTAGGAGGGTGGTTGTTTATCGAGAGGTCGGGAGTTCGAGTCCCGGCTTGAACAGTTTATTATTCTTTTTGGAGTCTTTGAAGGTAGTTCATTTATCAAGTTATTATTATTATTTTTATTATTATTATTATTATTATTATTATTATTATTATTATTATTATTATTATTATTGTTCTGATTATTATTATTGTTGTATTTAGTATTAAAAGTATTATTATTATGAGTAATATTAGTAATATTGTTAATATGAGTATTAGTATTATTAGTAGTAATAATAATAATAATAATAATAATAATATTATTATTATTATTATTATTATTATTATTATTATTATTATTATTATTATTATTATTATTATTATTATTATTATCATTATTACCTTCATATTAACAAAATTATTATAACAAATGAATATTTTTTATATAAAAGTATATTTATTACGACTATCATAATATTTCATATAATTATATATATCAAGATTGTTATATAAATATTTACATATAACGAATTATTGATTTTTTTAATATAATATTAAACTATATAAATATTAATTATTTTAAATATATACAAATTCAATATATAAGATATATAATTTAAGATGTAATATATAAATTGTTCGATTACAATTATTTGTGTGTTAATATATATATATATATATATATATATATATATATATATATATATATATATATATATATATATATATATATATATATATATATATATATATATATATATATATATATATATATAAATGATTTAGGTTCTTGAATCCGATGCCAACACTACATTTGTTAAATGACGTCATATGTATTTTTACTACAAAATACAGTATGGTGAGTTTCATTTGCCTTTTTACCCTTTATATTTTTGGGCTGAGAATACATGCGCAATTTTTATAAATGTTTTACGAAATAGACACAAGTAATCGAAACTACATTATATGGTTGAATGATCGAAGCCGAATATGCCCCTTTTACTTGGTAACCTAAGAATTAGTAAACCAGTCTACTAATTGACGCGAATTCTAAAGATAGATCTATTGGGCCTAACGAACCACATCCGTTGTAGCGGATGCTTTAGTACTTCGATGTTGTTTTATATCATATCCGATAGATGTCCCGGAATGATAGGGGATATTCTTATATGCATCTTGTTAATATCGGTTACCAGGTGTTCAATCCATATGAATGATTTTTGTCTCTATGCATGAGACGTATATTTATGAGAAATGAAAATGAAAATCTTGTGGTCTATTAAAATTATGAAATGATTATTTATGATAAACTAATGAACTCACCAACCTTTTGGTTGACACTTTAAAGCATGTTTATTCTCAGGTATGAAAGAAATCTTTCTCTGTGCATTTGCTCATTTTAGGGATATTACTTGGAGTCATTCATGACATATATCGAAAGACGTTGCATTCGAGTCGTTGAGTTCATCAAGATTATTATTAAGTCAATTATAGTTAGATGTATTATGAAATGGTATGCATGCCGTCAACTTTCATTGTAAAAAAAGTTTGTCTTTTAAAAACAAATGCAATGTTTGTAAAATGTATCATATAGAGGTCAAACACCTCGCGATGTAATCAACTATTGTGAATCGTTTATAATGTATATGAACGGGTCCTTTCAGTTGGTATCAGAGCTATGGTCTTAGCGAACCATGTCTTGCATTAGTGTGTCTAATTGATAGTTGTTTAGATGCATTAGTGAGTCTGGACTTCGACCGTGTCTGCATGTCAAAAGTTTTGTTTATCATTTAATGTCGAAAAATTAATTGCTTATCATCCTTAAAGTGTAGACACGTATTACTACCTTTATTGCATAGACAGTGTATAAATAAATTCAAATCTTAGCGTATCTGTTATTGTTACCTTCACCTGACAGCTTCCTTAGATTCCTCCGTAACTTATGGGATTTTAGTATTATATATGCATATGTAATTATGTATTGTAGGGTACTAATCTACATCCTATAATTTATTTCTTATCGAAAATTCTTCATCTGATTGTACGAGATGAATCCCTCAACCAGTTCGAGTCCCTCAGATTCTGATAGCTATTCCGATGTGGATTTCCACTCGAGCTCCGAAAGCAGTGTAACTGGAATGGATCAACCAATCAGTCATCACCAATTCTGGATGAATTAGGGATAGGTTCGTAGCCTACTTAGTCATTGGAGACAAGAAGAAGGTGATCCTTTCCATACCGCACATTCCCCTCTTGGCGAAGAACCTGAAGCAATTACCGGCGAACCTGTTCGAGACAACATTTTCTCTCTCATTTCCAGAGTAGCTCGACACGATTACATTCTATCCACAATTCTAAACCTTATTCATCCGCTCTTTCCGACCGACTATCATTTCGGAATAATAGAAGAAGTCAACGAACTTCGCGCTCGAGTAATAAATTCGTAGAATATGGTGCAAAATTTACCAGCTTCAGCAACATCACCGGCACCAACAGTACCATCAATAACAGTACCAGTACCACCAACAACCCAAGTTTTAACATCACATGCCTCAACATCGTAATCTATACCTCGAGCATAATTTTCGTTCTACATCTTGTCCTACATCGATTATCTTCGTTCTACGTATCGTTCTACATCCTTGATCTTCGTTCGACATGACGATTATATAATTTCTAATGTTTTAGAGATTATGTGTTCTAGTTCCAACTATAAATCAAATGAGATTAATATCATATTAACTCATTAAATCCATGATTACATCTGAAGAAAATATATATGTCTTCATAAAGATTGTAATTAAAAATTTTTTTGTACAAACTGTTAATGGTAAAAATATTTTAACGGGTAGGTAATACCCGAGGAATATTTAGATTTCACCTTAATAAGTTACACTGTACATTCTTCGAATCTGATTCAACAGTCAGTTACTATCCTGCTTACATCCACATATATACGTATCCGTTCACCGCAGAATAACCATTTTTCTTTCAATTTCATATTTGGATTTTGACATATCAGAATCCAACAAGTGGCATAAAGAAGAAAACATTGGACAAAAAATAAAATTTGTTAGAAACAAGCAAATTAACTATGAGAAATTTTTTTTGTTAAGAATCCACGCTAACTGTTCCTAGTTAACTGTTCCTAGCTAACTGATTACATTTTATTTATCGCAATTTATATTCTCGCAATTTTATTTATCGTCATTTAATTTATGTTATTTATTTTATGCACTTTAAATATCGGAACACGTATACAAGGTTTTGACATATCATATCGATGCATCTATATATATTATTTGGAATCACCATAGACACTCTGTATGCTATAATGCTAGAGTTCTGATGTTATGCGAGGTGTATATGAAATAGCTTTATTTTTACAACGAAATACTATTAAATATGATACAATTTTACATAAGATATTTATTTATTTATAGAATGGATATACCTAAACCTTGCTACAACACTTATAGGCAGTGTACCTAATCGTACAGTAGTGTAGTTTTTAGTAAGTCCGGTTCGTTCCACAGGGAAATTTTTAAACAAAGCTTAACGCTATATTAGTTTTATTTTATAAAAATACAAATATATATATAAGTAATATTATTATTATAAAGGGGGTTTTTACCGTTTAATGACCGGTTTGTCGATTTTAAAACTTTAGTCGCAGTTAAAACCTAATGTAAAATATTAAATATAAATATAACTTAATTTAAAGCGTAAAGTAAATAACGATAATGAAATTGCGAATAATAAAAGTGCGATAAAATAAACTTGTGATAATTAAAGAGTACGATAATTAAAAGTGCAATTAAATACAATGACAATAAATAAAAGTGCGATAATTAAAAGTGTAATTAAATATGAAAATAAAGGAATTATGCTTATTTAAACTTCCGTAATCATGATGTTTGACGTGTTGATTTTAGTTTATTCCCATAGGTTAATTGTCCTTTGTCCTGGATTATTTAATATGTCCGTCTGGTTTTTGTCCATAACAGTCCATCGGTCATAAATTTAAAGTGCGAGTGTCCTCGTCAAATTATCCTTATACCCGAAGTCAAATATTCCAACTAATTGGGGACTTAAACTGTAACAAGGTTTTAATACTTCGTTTAATAATTACACCAGGATATCGACTGCGTGTAACCCAAGGTTTTAATACTTTGTTAACAATTACGCCAAGTGTCCTTGTACATAATTTCACCCCTGTTTTAATAATTCCATAGACTATTAATCCATTCCCGTGTCCGGTTAAATGAACGATTATTCGTACATATAAATATCCCGCCCATCGTGTCCGATCGAGTGTATATGGTTATTTATAGGGACGTCCAATTGTAAATCTTTATATTAAAATTAACAAACTATCATTTAGTTAAACAAATATAAAACCCATTAATAGCCCATAGTCTAATTTCCACAAGTGTCGTTCTTTTGTCCAAACCCCAATTATGGTACAAAGCCCAATTACCCAATTTTAGTATTTAGCCCAACATCATGATTACTTCGTTTTAAATAAGCATAATAATAACTTAGCTACGAGACATTAAATTAAAAAGGTTGAACATAACTTACAATGATTAAAAATAGCGTAGCGTTACACGGACAGAATTTCGACTTACACCCTTACAACATTCGCTAACATACCCTTATTATTAGAATTTAAAATTAAAATTAAAATTAAAATTAAAAAAAATATATATATATATATATATATATATATATATATATATATATATATATATATATATATATATATATATATACGTTGAGAGTTGGATGGATGGATATATGATTTACACTGAACCAAACTGCGACTTTTATAGGCCTGTGAGCTGAAAAAGGGCCTCATGCGATCGCATGAGCTTTGCCCTTCAAGGCCATGCGATCGCACGGTGGTAGGTGACAGCTCAAAACTCTTTGTTTTCTTGTTTGTCTACGTTTTTAATAAATAAATATAATATATAAATAATTATAAGAATTATTTAAATATTATATTATATTTATGTGCATAGTTGACTTGTAATTTTTAGTCCGTTGCGTCGAGCGTTGAGAGTTGACTTTGGTCCCGGTTCCGGATTTTTGAACGTCCTTGCATACAATTTAATATCTTGTACTTTGCGTTTTGCTTCTTGTACTCTTGTAATTTTGAGACGTTTCTTATCAATAATTGGAACCACTTTAATTGTATTTTGTACTTTTGTGCTTTTTGGTCGTTTGCGTCTTCAATTCGTCGAATCTGTCTTTTGTCTTCACCTTTTATTATTTAAACGAATATCACTTGTAAATAGAACAGTTGCAACTAAAAACTTGTCTTTCTTGAGGGATAATGCTATGAAATATATATTCGTTTTTAGCATTATCAAATATTCCCACACTTGAGCGTTGCTTGTCCTCAAGCAATATAGTCTTGAAATATACTAGAATCACTTCTTTATTCTTCACACTTTGTACATCAGTGATTTCTATACGGCGGTATAAACAATGGTAGTAACGATGTGGTTTACAGTCCCACATGACTATGAAAATTTAGATCCTTTAAGAAAATTGGATCTTTATTAAAACATTTGATCTTTTTGAAAATTAAATCTAGTTTTTACCCTAGATAAGTTTTCCGAAATGACCCTTCTCCGGTGTTTGCAAATTCTTTTTGTGGGTTTGGTGGGTTTCAGATTTGAAAATTTTAGCTCAAAACTTGTGGTTTTGTGCACCCACTTGCTAACCTTGTATTAGGAAAGCAACACGTCCAGTATACTTGCTCCGTATATTACCTTTCGGTAAACTACCGTTCGGTTGTAAAGGAAAGCATTGAACAAGCAACTGTTAAGGCAATGTCTAATGATATGCATTTGATTATGGTCCAAAAACGTGTCGGATGCTATTACTATCCTTTGTAGGAGCAATAGTAAAGATCATCCTATGATTTTTCGGTCTGGCACAAGGTCATGTCTTCGACCATGCTATGCAACCACCGTTCTTACGGTTGACACCCGATTTGGTTCAGGTGACCTAATGAATTCCAGGTGAATTTCTAGGATTTTACGTTCAATAGTAATGAACGCATTAAAAATGGGTTTTCAGAAAACAAATTGGCTTGTAATTTTGATCAAAATATTTTCTCGTTCAAGCTCAAGTTTAGATATCATCGAATTCCATGAGTTTGTAATTCTCAATCTTTAAGGTCAATCTCTAGGATTGAGTAATATCAATCTTAAAAGCTGATTTTTGATCTTTTAAGGAGATTATCCTTTCTGGGGATCTGATTCATTAGTCTTATCAAGCTAATTTGCACGGCGTCCTCCCTATTTTACAAGACAGATCCTCTCATGGTTAGGATAAGTCTGACCACTTGGCGACCCTGTTTGATGCTGAGGTCCGTGGATTTTCTGCTGATTTTAGAGATGACTTTTCTAGATTTTTCGTTAACCTACAGCTGGTCTGGACGACAACTTCATGACCTAAATCAAGAAGCGCGTTTCTTTTTCGGAAGACTTTACTTCCTTTTAAAGATGGAATTGATTCATCGTGTAGATCCATCTTTCTTACAGTAAATCGGGTAAAACTTTTTAGTTTAGTCCAAGGCAAAAGTATCTTCAGTTATTTGTTACAGAAATATGTGACATATGTTTAAGATAACTTGGTAAATTTTCCCACACTTGGCTTTTATTTTCCTTTTTATTGTCTTCTATTCCATTTTAAATGAATTCTAACATTTTGGGTTGTTTCTCAATTTATATCCTTTCCAAGGTAACAATAATTTCGGTGTTAACACCTAGTTTTATCGTTCATAAATATGTATAAACATGATTTTGAGTTCATTTAATTGAAAATATTGAAAAATTTTACTCGAAGTGGGTAGTCAGTATATAAGACTAGGGCTGTTCTTTATTATCAGAGAGCACTAGATTCTAATACAACTACTGCTTTACTAGTATTTCTAATGGTAACCAAGTGTATAAAGTAAAAATTTTAAAAATCTAAAAGAATTTAACCCCTTCCCACACTTAAGATCTTGCAATGCCCTCATTTGCAAGAAAATCAGTAACAATTTAAATTATTGAGGGTGATTAGCGTAGAAATGATTAAATTTTACCAAAGTTTCCAAATATATTGGTGTTTGTTTGCTGAATGATAAATGGTGCACATCATTTGTTCATTTCGTCTTGTTGTTACATCACATTTATTTTTCATCCTGTCGTCAAAACTAGCTTTTGCTGAACTTAATGCCAGTCTTTGAAAATGCGCTGTTTTACCCTGTTTTGTACAATCGACAATATACATACATACAAATATAAACATGCATGGCAATTTGAAATGGGACTTAATATCCCACTTTCAAATCCTAAATGTGAAATATTAGTACACAATAAAAATAAAAATGATAAAAATTACACAAATATATCCAATAACATAAGTTTAAACATGAAAAAGTCAAAAGATAAAAACATAAAAATCATAAAAATAACCAATGGAACTAAATCAGTCTGGATAGGGGTTCCAGTTCATCTCGTCAGGCGGGTTCCATTATTGGTTATAGGTGTCCTGATAGGCTTGGTTATAGTCATACCGGTTAAAGGGTGGTCGGATTTCGGGGTTGTGTGGCGGAAAATGAGCAGGTCGAGTAGGCACATAAATATTTGGTACCTGATATGATAGCTGGCTCATGATTTGGTGCTGATGAACTACCCAGCTATCGTGTTGGCGTCGCCTATAATCCTCATATACTCGCTCGGAGTTCCAATGCTCATACATACTATGTCTGGCCGCGCTCGTCATTGATTCCTCATCTATACGAACGTGGACGTCAAGAATAACATCTCGAAAGACATCCCTAATGTCTTTCGCTTCCTCCATTTCCTCCATTTCCTCGTCTGAACCCCTTTCTACCTGAGGATGATTACCTTCATAGGGCAATGCCTGGTTGCGTCTACTCTTCAATACCTTAGCACCCACATAAACCCGCAATCCTATGGTCTCATCCTGTTCTCTACAAAGCTGTAATGGACCCCCTTGGTTCCTATCAACACCTAAATACTCTCCAATGAGAGTAACAAAAATACCTCCTCCTATTATACTCCCCTCCTGCATTCCTTCTACCATTTTAGGTGATGATGCTCCTGAACCTCCAGTATTTCTGGTTCTGGTTCTGGTTCTGGAGCTGGAGCAGGCTGTCTAGATGATGATGCTCCTGAACCTCCAGTATCGGCTTTCTGCAAAACACATTAAACACAAAATTTGTGCATCCAAATATGCATTAGTGTTAGCAAAATAACAACTTAAAACAATCACAATATCATGTTAAATCAAAATTTAACTTATACACATTTTCACAATTTTTACAATTATATACTTTTTCAAATAAGCACATATGGAAATGTAGACAAAGTTCATAAGCATTTAACTCAAATAACATGTCAAAATAGTCATTACTAACAATTAAACAAGTCTCAAATGGCAAATATATCAAATTAATCAAGTTCATGAATTTTGGACTTAAAAAGTCCACTTTAATCTCCAAAAATTATGTTTAGGATCAATGTTTGGATCATTTAACTACCTAAACATGCTACACTACTCAATTTAGCAATAATTCATGACAAAAATCGGCCATAACCTGTTTATATCAAAAAGCCCCAAATTGCTCAAGAACACAAACCCTAGATTCCTAAAATTTTTGAAGTTTTTGGCTTCAAATCATGTTAAATAGCATCAATCTATGTTATAAATGCATAAAATACTAACAATTTAACACTAATTACACTAGAAATTAACAAAATTGCATTAGGTAAAATATTAGTAATTATCACAAAAACTAAAAACTTATAGAGTTTAGGGGTGTAATTTTTACCTTTTTGCTGAAGAATGAGAATCTAGGCATGATTAGAGCAAGAAATTTGACGAATTACGGTGAAAAATTGCGAATTTTAGAGGTGATTTGGGTGTGTTTTCGTATGTGTTTGTGTGTTGTGGTGTGAGGCAGAACAGGCGACTGCCTTATGATCCTGGCCAAATTTCCAGCCTCATGCGATCGCATGAGGTTGGTGTGTAAACCCCATGCGATCGCATGGGGGTCCGGGTACAGTGAAAATTGCTTTCTTTTTTTTTTTTTATATAAAACCTTATACTTAATAAAACATAAAATTAATAAAATTTTAAAATTTTGTTTCTTTTTAGGATGAGGGCGTTTCGGATCGATGTCCTAGTCCGTCCCTCGACAAAATTTTAAAATTTGTCACTTTTTAAACGCGGTTTTAAGAGTAAAGATTTTTGGGTTTTTAAATGTTTTTGGCATACTTTAATTCAATAAGATTAAAAATAATGATAATAAAAGTTCTCATCCCTCCCTCGGGTAAAGCAATTTCGGTTCAACGACATAGTCTTCAACTCACGACGAATTTTAAAAATCATATTTTTAACTTAATGAAATAAGGTAAATTTTTGTTTTTAAATTCACACTAAACTTAAATTTAAAATGCATAAAATTAAAAATTCATATTTTAAAAATTAAAAATTCACACAAACTTATATTATATTTTTGTTTTTATACATACAAACTTATATTAAAAATATTAATTTTTCAAATATTTTCAATTTTAAATATATTAATTTTAAAAATTGCAAAATATTAATTTAATTTTTAAATATTAATTTTAAAAAACATGGTAAAAATAAAATTAAAAATCTTTTTGGCTTTTATCCCACTTTAATCAATTAAATATTATCAAAAATATATGCTCCTCTTTTCGGTAAAGTAATTTCGGTTTCATAACCTAATTTAACTCATGACGGATTTTTGAAATATTTTGGGTTGATTGATTAAAGATATTTATACCTTAAGAATAAACGTTAAATTTCGCAGTGATATAATAAATTTTTGTATGATATCAATAATTTCGGTCGCAAGACCTAATTTCATCGAATACCAATTTAATACTTTATAGCGAACAAATTATCGTTTATTATCAAAAGGTTAAAAATAAAAATAAAAAATGAAAACTGTACAAACTTACCTGTGAAATAGATTTCTTAGTGATATGCTCTAGCCCACTCATAAGATAGTCGGAGTAATTGGTTTCCATGGCTACATAGGCGTAACCTCGAGCATTCAACGTTTTTTCTTCTAAACATATGAACGGTCCATCTCTGCATAAAGTAACGAACTCGGTATTGGAATATGTCTGATTCATCGAGCATTTTCCTTCGTGTGACCATTTTCTACATTTGTGACATCTTTCAAGGTGTCGTGCTATTCTTTTCGCTGCGGATTTTGATTTTCCTTTACCAAATTGTAACTTATTATCTTCGCATCTGGATTCTTTTCTTACTCCGTCCAATTTACCTCTGATTAATGATACTATTTCACGTGGAAGGGTGTCATTATTACGTTTAGTGATCAAAGCGTGTAGCATTAGACCATGGTTTAGTTCACAGGAAGTCTTCATTTCGTAAAAACCTAAAAAAAATAAAAATTCAGAATGGGGGGAGAAGACTAGTTCTTTGGGGTCTGCTAGGGAAAGACCATTCGGGTTCCATTTTCGAGAACTACACGAAAACAGAAAATCTAACTCTAACAGAAATACATATTATCCTTTAAAAGACTTGATTCTCCCCACACTTAGTTAGCTGTGGTATCGAAATTGTGATTAACTTCGTTGTCAACTTTCATCGGACTATCTATGTAATGTTTAACTCTGTGACCATTAACCTTAAATTCAATCCCATTTGAATTTATCAATTCTACTGTTCCGTACGGGAAAACTCTTTTGACTATGAATGGTCCAGACCATCTTGATTTCAATTTTCCAGGAAATAGCTTGAATCGTGAATTGAAAAGAAGAACTCTGTCTCCTTCTTTAAATTCTTTTGAACTTCTGATTCTTTTATCATGCCATTTCTTCGTTCTTTCTTTATAGATTAACGAATTTTCGTATACTTCTTGTCTTAATTCTTCTAATTTGTTTAGTTGACTTAATCGCATACGTCCAGCTTCATGTAAATCAAGATTACATGTCTTCAAAGCCCAAAATGCTTTGTGTTCAATTTCTACTGGAAGATGACATGCTTTTCCGTAAACGAGTTTAAAAGGTGTGGTTCCAATTGGAGTTTTGTAGGCTGTTCTAAAAGCCCAGAGTGCATCCTCCAATTTAATGGACCATTCCTTCGGATTTGATCCTACGGTTTTCTCTAGAATACGTTTTAAAGCTCGGTTGGTATTTTCAACTTGTCCACTTGTTTGTGGGTGATATGCAGTGGAGATTTTATGAGTTACTCCATATCTTTTGAGAACTTTCTCAAGTTGATTATTACAGAAATGAGTTCCCCGATCACTTATTAAAGCTTTCGGTGTTCCAAACCTTGTAAAAAGACATTTTAAAAAGTTTACTACAACTCGTGCATTATTAGTTGGGAGAGCTTGTGCTTCCGCCCATTTAGATACATAATCAATGGCAACGAGAATGTATAGATTATTATGAGATTTTGGAAATGGACCCATAAAGTCAATACCCCAAATGTCAAATACTTCACATACTTGAATGACATTTTGTGGCATTTCATCACGTTGACTTATTTTTTCGGCCCTTTGACAAGCATCACATGATTTGCAAAGAAGGTGTGCGTCTTTGAAAATTGTAGGCCAATAAAATCCAGCATCATAAACTTTTCTTGCTGTGAGTTGAGGCCCATAATGCCCTCCTGTTGGTCCTGTGTGACAATGGTTTAAAATTTTACTAGCTTCATCTCCGAATACACATCGGCGTATTATTCCATCTGGACAACTTTTAAACAAATGTGGATCTTCCCAGAAATAGTGTTTTATATCACTAAAGAATTTCTTTCGTTTTTGGTACGATAATCCTTTTTCAAGGAATCCACATACTAAATAGTTTGCATAATCTGCAAACCATGGAATTTCATTATAATCTATCTTCAATAGATATTCATCAGGAAAGTTGTCTTGTATGGCCGATTCATTTAGAACTTCTAATTCAGGATTTTCAAGACGAGAAAGATGATCAGCGGCGAGATTTTCTGCTCCTCTTTTATCTCGGATTTCAATATCAAACTCTTGTAAGAGTAAGATCTAACGGATTAATCGTGGTTTAGCATCTTGTTTTGAAAATAGGTATCTAATAGCAGAATGGTCGGTATAGACCACCATTTTAGCTAGAACGAGATATGATCGAAATTTGTCAAAAGCAAAGACAATAGCAAGGAGTTCTTTTTCAGTAGTTGTATAATTCGTTTGTGCTCCTTGTAACGTCTTACTAGCATAATATATAGGTTGAAAACATTTTTCAATCCTTTGTCCTAAAACGGCTCCCATTGCAAAATCACTTGCATCGCACATAAGTTCAAATGGTAGATTTCAATTTGGAGTTATCATGATCGGCGCATTAGTGAGTTTTTCTTTAAGTATATTAAAAGATTTGATGCATTCATCTGAAAATATGAATGGAGCATCCTTTTCTAGGAGTTTATTCATAGGAGTGGCAATTTTAGAAAAGTCTTTTATAAAACGTCGGTAAAAACCGGCATGCCCTAGAAAACTCCTAACTCCTCTAACATTGGTGGGATGTGGAAGTTTAGCAATTACATCTACTTTAGCTCTATCCACTTCAATTCCTTCCTTTGAAATCTTATGTCCAAGAACAATGCCTTCTTTAACCATGAAATGGCATTTCTCCCAATTAAGAACTAGATTTGATTGTTCACATCTAATAAGCATTCGTTCAAGATTAACTAGACATGATTCAAATGTATCACCGAAGACTGAAAAGTCATCCATGAAAACTTCCATGCATTCTTCTATCATGTCGTGAAAAATCGCCATCATACACCTTTGAAAGGTTGCAGGGGCGTTGCAAAGTCCAAATGGCATGCGTTTGTAAGCAAAAGTACCATAAGGGCACGTGAATGTGGTTTTCTCTTGATCTTCGGGTGCTATTGGAATTTGAAAATATCCGGAAAAACCATCAAGAAAACAATAGTAACTATTTCCAGCTAATCTTTCCAACATTTGATCAATGAAAGGTAAGGGAAAGTGATCTTTTCTGGTGGCGTCATTTAATTTTCTTTAATCAATACAAACACGCCATCCTGTTACAGTCCTAGTAGGAATAAGCTCATTTTTCTCATTTGTAATGACAGTCATGCCACCCTTCTTAGGCACGCATTGAACTGGGCTTACCCATGGACTATCAGAGATTGGATAAATTAAACCTGCATCTAGCAGTTTAATAATTTCTTTCTTAACAACATCTTGCATATTCGGATTTAGTCTTCTTTGGCGTTGCACATACGTTTTATGACCTTCTTCCATAAGGATTTTATGTGTGCAATACGAAGGACTTATTCCTTTAATATCATGAATCTTCCATGCAATGGCTGTTTTATGAGCTTTTAACACCGAAATGAGTTGAGATTTTTCATTTTCAGTAAGAGAAGACGATATTATTACAGGTAATTCAGATTCACCATGTAAATAAGTATATTCCAAATGGTTTGGAAGTGGCTTTAACTCTAATGTCGGAGGTTCTTCTATCGATGATTTGTATCGATATCTGTCTTCTTCTTTTAGCATTTGAATTTCTTCTGTTGTTGGTTCATATCCATTAGCCATTAGTGTAGCTAACATTTCAATTTCATCAATTGGTTCAGTTCCTTCTCCTAAAGAACATTCTCCTATTCCTTGTAATTCTGGAAATTCTTCTAATAATTCTGCATGTGATTCTATAGTTTGAATATAATAACATGTATTATCTGCAGATTGCGGTTGTTGCATTGCTCTATCAACTGAAAAGGTAACACTCTCGTCCTATATACTTAGGGTCAGTTTCTTACCGAACACGTCTATCATTGCTTTAGCCGTGTTTAAGAATGGTCTTCCTAATATGAGAGGAACTTGAGAATCTTCTTCCATGTCTAGAACAACAAAATCTACTGGAAATACTAAAGTACCAACTTTAACTAGCATGTTCTCCATTATCCCTCTAGGATATTTTATTGATCTATCGGCTAGTTGTATGCTTATTCTTGTTGGTTTCAATTCTCCAAGGTCTAGTTTAGCGTATAGTGAATACGGCATTAAATTTATACTGGCACCTAAATCTGCCAATGCTTCTATTGAACTAAGACTACCCAGAAAATATGGAATTGTGAAACTTCCTGGATCAGATAGTTTTTCTGGTATCTTATTCAACAGCACTGCTGAACAATTAGCATTCATAGTAACAGCCGAGAGTTCTTTCATTTTCTTTCTATTCGAGATTAGATCTTTCAGAAATTTAGCATATCTAGGCATTCCTGAAATCACATCAATGAAAGGAAGATTGACATTTATTTGTTTAAACATATCCAAGAATTTGGATTGCTCGGCTTCAAGTCTCTCTTTTTTCATTTTACTCGGGTAAGGAAGTGATGGTTGGTATGGTTTAACATAAGGTTTAGCTTTAACTATGTTATCTTCATTAACCTTTTCAACTACCGGTTCTGTTTCCTTATCTTGTTCAGGTTGTGGTTCTTGTGGAGTAGGAATAGCTTCATCCGAAATTACAGGTATTTCAGGTGGTTTAAGTGTAATACCACTTCTAGTGGTAATGGCTTTAGCTATTTCATTCCGGGGGTTAGCATTTGTATCACTAGGTAAACTTCCAGGTTTTCTTTCACCTATTAACCTTGCTAGGTTACTTACTTCTTGTTCCAAATTTTGAATAGAAGCTTGTTGATTTCTAAATGCTTGAGCATTTTGTTCATTGGTTTGTTTTTGAGATGTGAAAAACTGTGTTTGAGATTCAACTAGCTTCGTCATCATATCTTCTAAATTCGGCTTTTTATCATCGGTTTGTGGTGGTTTGTTTTGAAAATTAGGTCTTTGCTGATTGTAAGTATTATTGGATACTTGTTGATTACTAGGACCTTGTTGGTTGTTGTATGGAACATTTCGATTATAATTCTGGCTTTGATTGTAAATTGGTCTTGGCGGTTGATAATTATTCTGATAATTATTTCCAGGCCTTTGGTTTATGTATGAAACATTCTCTCTTTGTTCCATTGTTAGTTCAATACTGAGACAATCTTTTGTCAAATGTGGTTCTCCACATTGCTTACAACTTATTCGTATTGAGTGTATATCCTTAGTCATCTTTTTCATTCGTCTCTCGACAGCATCTATCTTTGCAGAAATGGAATCTAAGTCATGGCTAGAATCGGCTCTAGCTGCTTTAGATGATCTAACGATATCTTTTTCTTGGTGCCACTCATGTGAGTGAGAAGCAGTGTTATCAATAATTTTATAAGCATCAGTTTCTGTTTTCTTCATAATAGAACCACCAGTTGCTATATCGATGTCTTTTCTTGTAGTGATGTCGCATCCTTGGTAGAATATTTGTACTATTTGACAGGTGTCTAAACCATGTTGCGGACATCCTCTCAATAACTTTCCAAATCTTGTCCATGCTTCATATAGAGTTTCATTTGGTTTCTGTGTGTACGTAACAATTTCTCCTTGAAGTCTTAAGGCTTTAGATGCCGGAAAGAATTGTTTAAGAAAATTTTCAACTAAAACGTCCCATGTATCAATCGCCCCTTCAGGTAACTATTCCAACCAATCTTTGGCTTCTCCCTTTAAAGTCCAGGGAAATAACATGAGATATATCTGTTCATCCTCTACTTCTCTTATTTTAAATAAAGTGCAGATCCTATTAAAGGTACGAAGATGTTCATTTGGATCTTCCTTCGGCGCACCACTAAATTGGCATTGATTAGTCACCATGTGTAGAATTTGTCCTTTGATTTCATAATCTGGCGCATTAATGTCTGGATGAGTAATTGCGTGACATTGGCCAGTGCGTTTAGCTCTCATTCGGTCTTCCATACTTAGAGGTTCCAGATTCTCCATGATTAAATTTGTTGAATCTGAATCACTAGAGGATTCTGATTTAATGGTTCGTTCCTCAATAATTTCTATTTGAATGATTGGTGGTTCCGGAGGAAAAATTAATGGTTCAGGATCTATGAATCGTCCCTGAATATTCTCCGGATTCTCAATTGTGAGGTCGGGTTCAAAAAATGGATTATCGGATTCTCAATTGTGACTCTAAATAAAACTATTATTTTATATGTATATTTCTTATATATATATATATATATATATATATATATATATATATATATATATATATATATATATATATATATTGTAATAATTAATTTAATCATTTAATATATATTTATGTGCGTGGTAAATTTTGTTATTTAAAACTGGTTATATATACATAGTGTATATTAAATATAATTAATTTTGAGCTTAAATGGTAAATGTCTGTAACTTTCGATTGACGTTTAATTATTTTTAAAATAGGTTTAATATATATATAAGAGGTTTTAAAATAAAAGTTGTTCCAAAATTTGATTAAAAAGATAATAGTTTTGATAAATATTTTTTACCATTTCAATCTAAGTTTTTGTACTCCGTACATATAAATTGGAACAGAAAATAAATAATTTTTGAACTTTTTTTATCAGGTTTCAAAAAGGTAATGAGTGAAATAATTAAATATGTTTAATTTAAAAATTTGGGATTTTTAGGAAGACTTTTAAATATTAACTGTTTAGCAATGGACACGATATGTGAATTAATAATAAGTTAAAAGGCAGGCAGCTATACTGTGTATCAATCATGTGTATCAATCAGTGCAATTGTTTTTCATTATCTTATTATTATTAATTATTATTATTATATGTTTATATTTATATATATATATATGTATATGATATTTACACACACATACATGAGTGCATCTCCTTCCCCTGCAAACCCACCTCTTCTTCGGCCACCTTGCTGCCACCAGGAACCACCACCGGCCACCATACATCTTCTTTGGTTTCCCTTCTTTTTTTTTCCCTTTACCGCCACCCTCTAACATCACCATCACCCCTTATTGTCGTGAACCGAGAACCACTTCCCATTACACCCATCGACCACTATAACCATGGTCACGGCCACCACCACTGTAAATCGACCATTGAACCACCATTTTCTTCGATCCACAACCACCAACCCTCCCTCATGAAACTAATGTTTCGGTTTTCTATCACGAACAAAACCTCCCATCACCACCGTTGTTGCTACTGCCATTTTTTCTTTTCTTTTCTGTTTCGATCAATGAATTCAACAAAAAAAACCAGCTACACCATCGACATAAGTTGTTTGATAATGAAGAAAATAATAATGGTAATGGAGGTAATTGTATGATGATGACGAGGTGAAAAAGATGATGATTTTATGATGAACGGTTAAATGATAATGATGGCGATGAACAATGAAGATTTACGGTGATGATTGGTTTTAATGATGATGACGTATGAAGAAGACGATGAATAGTAATGGGTCACGATAATGTATATATATATATATATATATATATATATTTTCTAAACGATGATGGTGATGATTTATTTTGATGATGACAAGTCTAGAATGATGATCGTGATGTTGAGAAGATGATGCTCGATAATATGATGATGATGATAGCGAAGGAAGATGATGATGTTATGATCATGATATGATGATGATGATGTGCAACAGTGATGAACGATGATGATGACGTGCAAAGGTGATGAACGATGATATAAGCGACTGTGATGATCCCATGATGATAACGAGCGATGATGTTGTCGATGAGGAAGGGAAAATTGATGATGACGGACGGATATTATGATTATGATGATGAGCCGATTATGATGATGATGATGTGTCGAAATGATGATGATTATGAGATGATGCTAGATAATATTGATGATGAGGGATGTACATGATAATATAGATGATGTGAAGATGACGATAGGATGATGAGTACGTATCATTTTTTTTTTACAGTTGGAGGTTTCCAAACCAAAGTCCTATTCTTGTTGGACTGATTTTTTTTTTTTGGTTTAACTTGGGCTCACGAAATATTGGCCTGTGTTTGAGGAATTGTTGGGCCGAAACAAAACCAGTCGGGTTAAACATATTTGTATTTCGATTCAAATCAGAAAAACACAGTTGGATAAGTGGAAGGATTTGTTGTGCGTGTGCGAGAGGTCGCGAGTTCGATTCTCGTTTGGAGCATCCTTTTTATTAAAGCTTTTTATAAGGGTATACTCTTTTAATTTTAATTGCATTATTATTATTAGTAATTATTATGAATAAAGTTATTATTATTATTATTATTATTATTAATTATTATTATTATTATTATTATCATTATTATAATTATTATTAACCTATGTATCATTAAATAAATATTAGAGTTATTATTATTATTGTAACATGTGTATTATTATAAAGATAACCATTATTATTATTATTAACATTTTTAATGTAATTATTATTATAAATTTTGTCATTCAAGTATTAGTATCACTTTTAGTACTACTATTATTATTATTAATAACATAAGTATTATCATTATTATTATTAACATAATCATTAGTATTATCATTATTAAACTTACTATCATCATCCTTACAAAAATTATTATTTTGTTATCATCAAAACAATCAATATTATCATAAATAGATACTTTTATATCAAAATACATTAAGCTATACTTTTCTTATTAAAAATATATTAGTTAAACTATATTAAGTAATATATATAAATATATATATACTAAACCTTATTATACAGTTTTTATTATTAATGATAAATAATAGCTATATAAAACATATAAACTAAATATATTAAATTTATCTAAATAACATATAGTATAATTAGTATATTATTAATAACAATATATATATATATATAATTATCCAATTACGATTATATATTTTAATATATATATGAATAATGTAGGTTCGTGAATCCAAGGCCAACCCTGCATTGTTCAGTTTCGTCATATGTATTTTTACTACAAAATACAGTATGGTGAGTTTTCATTACTCCTTTTTTTTTTTTTTATATTTTTGAGCTGAGAATGCATGCGCAACTTTTATAAATGTTTTACGAAATAGACACAAGTAATCGAAACTACATTATATGGTTGAATGATTGAAATCGAATATGCCCCTTTTTATTAAGTCTGGTAATCTAAGAATTAGGGAACAGACACCCTAATTGACGCGAATCCTAAAGATAGATCTATCGGGCCTAACAAGCCCCATCCAAAGTACCGGATGCTTTAGTACTTTGAAATTTTATATCATGTTCGAAGGAGGATCCCGGAATGATGGGGATATTCTTATATGCATATTGTGAATGTCGGTTACCAGGTGTTCAATCCATATGAATGATATTTTTGTCTCTATGTATGGGACGTATGTTTATGAGAAATGGAAATATGAAATCTTGTGGTCTATTAAAATGATGGAAATGATTATTTATGTTAAACTAATGAACTCACCAACCTTTTGGTTGACACTTGAAAGCATGTTTATTCTCAGGTATGAAAGAAATCTTCCGCTGTGCATTTGCTCATTGTAAAGACATTATTTAGAGTCGATCATCGCAATGGAACCAGATGTTGGTGACTTCGTCCAGACGGATTAGGACGGGGTATGACATGTGGTATCAGAGCGGTGGTCATAGCGAACCAGGTCTTGCATTAGCGTGTCTAACTAATAGTTGTTTAGATGCATTAGTGAGTCTGGACTTCGACTGTGTCTGCATGTCAAAAGTTTTGCTTATCATTTCTAGTCGGATATCATCTGCTTATCATCCTTAGGAAATTACCTGCTTATCATTCTTAGTCTAGACATGTCTTACTGCCTCTATTGCATAGACAGTGTATAGATAAATTCATATCTTAGCGTATCTGTTATTGTTACCTTTGTCTGATAGCTTCCGTAGATCCCTCCGTAACTTATGGGATTTTAGTATTATATATGCATATGTAAATTATGTATTGCAGGGTACTAATCTACATCCTATAATCTATTTCTTATCAATATTCTTTCATTTGATCGTACGATATGTATCCCTCAACCAGTTCGAATTCCTCAAATTCCGACAGTTATTCTGACACGGATATTCACCTAAGCTCCGGAGGCAGCGTCACCAGAATGAATCAACCAATCATCCATCCCCAATTCCTCTGATGGGTTCGTAGTCGATTTAATCAATGGAGACGTGAAGAAGGCGATCCCATCCACCAACCGAATTCACCTCTTGGCGAAGAACCTGAAGCACTTACCGGAGAACCTATCCGAAACACCATTTTCAGCCTCATTTCCAGAGTAGCTTGACACGTTTATATTCTATCTAAAATTCTAAATCTTATTCATCCACTCGTCCGAACCGACAATCATCCCTGTATAATAGAAGAAGTCAACGAGCTTCGCGCCCGAGTTGTAGCCTTGGAAATATAGTGCAAATCCTACCAGCTTCAGCAACAGCACCGGCAACACCAGTACCAATAACAACAACATCATTACACGTCTCAACCTCGCAATCTATACCTCAAGCATAATCATCATTCTACGAATCGTTCTCCATAAACTATCTTCGTCCTTCATGGCAATTATGTAATCTCTAATGTTTTAGAGATTATGTACTCTAGTTCTAGCTGTAAATCTAATGAGTTTAATATCACATTGACTCATTAAATCCATGATTACGTCTGAAGAAAATATATGTATATATGTTTTCATAAAGATTGTAATTAAAAGTTTTATTGTACAAACTGTTAATGGTGAAAATATTTTAACGGGTAGGTAATACCCGAGGAATATTTAGATTCCACATTAATAAGTTACACTGCACACTCTTCGAATCTGATTCAACAGTCATTTACTATTCTACTTACATCCACAGATATACGTATCCGTTCACCGCAGAATAACCATTTTCATTCAATTTCATATTTGAATTTTGATCGATCAGAATCCAACAAGTGGCATAATGAAGAAAACATTTGACAAAAATAAAATTTGTTAGAAACAAACAAATTAACTATGAGGAAATTTGTTAAAAATCCACGCTAACTGTTCCTAGCTAACTGTTCCTAGCTAACTGATTACATTTTATTTTAATCGCAATTTATTTATCACAATTTAATTATCGCAATTTATTTATCGCAGTTTATTTATCGCAATTTCTATTCTCGCAATTTTATTTATCGTCATTTAATTTCTGTTATTTATTTTATGCACTTTAAATATCGGGACACGTATACAACGTTTTGACATATCATATCGACCCATCTATATATATTATTTGGAATAACCATAGACACTCTATATGCAGTAATGCGGGAGTTAGCTATACAGGGTTGAGGTTGATTCTATAATAATATATATACTTTGAGTTGTGATCGAGTCTGAGACGTATACGGGTCACGATACGTATTAAATAATTCGAATATTATATATTAAACTATATATGAATTATTGAATTGCTAACTGTGGACTATCAACACTGTGGACTACCAACATTGGACAATTAAAATGAATTAAAATATTGACTATAACATATGAAACTAAACAATTCTTCAAGTTTGCCACTTGATTTCATCTTAAACCTCATTTGTATCTAGACGATTACAATCTGCGTTCAAAACCTTTCATGATTCTTGAAAACACCTCAATCGAGAGGATAAACCAACCGCACTTCATCTACGGGAAGGAAAGATTGATGCATATAGTTATGCACCTGAAAACTCTTGGAAACTGAGTAAACGTTTAACGCGCAACTGTGCTAATTCTTTTAACGTTATTATTACCGAAAATAACTTTTCAAATCTCTTTCCAAATTAGCCAACTTTGTCACAGCTCCAGCAAGTCAACTTCGACTTTGCGTTTGAAACAACCTTATTATAACCTTGATATATATGCGTGCTCTTTTATTGTTACCGGGGAACCTTTTATATTCCATCATATTACCAGCAGACGTACCAGCAACCTCGTTGCTCCTTGGCTTAAATCTCTCCGACAAATCACTATATTTATCTATTGAAGTCTCATCATGTACTCATCCGCATCTTGTAATAAGAACTGCCATACCAATTACCAGGAATTAGCAATCAGTACTTTGAAAACTCACAGCATATCTACATCAACAGTTATATGTATAACGTTTATCTCTTAGAATTATGATCTTTCATTATGAAATTCTGAAAAGCACTCAGTCTACAAATCAATATTCTGAATGTTGAAAAAGCTGAATGAAGCAGCAGATACCGTAGACTACCGTAAACGACCTTAATCATCGAAAGTTTGATGATAAAGAATGGTATGTTGAAAAAGCTCAGAAAAATTGGAACTGGAAAACGGATTGAGCTAATCACGAAGGAGACCAAGGACAAATACAAGGACCATACCCTATATTCAAAGAATCCAAGTAATTCTAAATCCGATGAAACCTTCAACGAACATCTTGCTCCGTACTCATGTTAAAGTCTTTCGAAAAATCTTCTTCATCAACCATCGAACTTAGAAATTCCAAAATATCATCATAAATATCTTCGATATTTCTGAAGATATTTTCATAAATATTCTCGTCCAAAATTATTTATCTCTTCGTGCTATCTATATTACATCATAAAGGAAACTACTTTAGTTTCAAAAATTCTTTAAATTTCGAGTTTAAATTATGAATGTTTTTGAAGTAGTGTTGGGAATTGATGCATGAGTTAGTATAATATAATGACACTTGATCAACGTGATTATATTACAGTAAGTCATGCTGAGTTTCTAAATGGAATGTGATGATTCACAGATCATAACGTTATCATGTACCATGTTACACGACTCCTACGTTCTGTCTAATCTATAAACACATCAAGAACATATTTTTCTTGATAGTCCTATCTTTCCTTGAATTCTAGTAATTTGACAAGTCAAAATTGTGCTATTACTGTTTCTTCCTTAGAACATTAACAATGTTCATTCTGAAACTTATATCTACGAATTCTGGACCATTACAAGAGATGCCCAATCGCAAGAAGAAGAAACGAAGGGACAAAAACTCCGAAATAGAAATTGGAGCATAAATCACAGCAATTAGGAGGGAATATTAACTGGGGATGACAATGATTATAGAAAGCAGAAGCAAGGATTTCGAAGTATAAGGGAAGATATAAAGCCCTATAACAACACATAAACTACAGACTGTGTATATCAATGTTTATCACAACATAAAGACACGGGAGAATTAAAAACACTGTAACCCCAAGGGTGAGGTAGAAGAAAACAGATTCCTCTGGTGGGAATTGGAAAAGGAGGATGATTGTTGTGATAGTAAGGATAAGGACAAGGATCAGGACTAGGTTAAGCATTCTTTACAATCTTTTGAATTTGGGAATTGAGTATAGGAATGGTAAAAGTAACGGAATGGAAGGAGTTATTTTATAATGAAATATCTGATAGAGAAATCAAGGCAAATCTCCGCATTTAATTATAGAGATCCTAAATTTTTGATTTGCCGAAGAATCAAATCTTTTAGATTTCGAAGATTTTCTTTAAATCCCTTGAATTCCGGAATTCAACCCTGTTTACGTCAAAAGCTAAGGAAAATTTTATTTTCTTCGATTCACTCTTTTGCGATAGCTTCATTCGTATTCTTAGAATAATCGAATTATTTTAGCATTATTATTCAATGCTGATAAACATCTGATTATCAACTCATATTCGTCATGAAAACAGTTTTTATTGTTAGTCATGACGACCTTACTCAAATTTCGGGACAAAATTTCTTTAACGGGTAGGTACTGTAGTGACCCGGAAAAATTCTGACTAAATTTAAACTTAATCTTTATATGATTTCGATACGATAAGCAAAGTATGTAATGTTGAGTCTAGAAAATTTTGAAACGATGTTCATATATTCAATTGACTTTCGAATGTTCCCGATGATTCACGAACCATTACTTGTAAATATGTGAATATATATAAATATGTGTATATATAAATAAATGTATAACATATATAATAACATGAACATTAATAAACTATTATATACAATTATTGTTATAAATAAATATGTACAATAAAATACATTGTAATAAAAACTATTATTTTATATGTATATTTCTTATATATATATATATATATATATATATATATATATATATATATATATATATATATATATATATATATATATATATATATATATATATATATATATATATATATATATATATATATATATATATATTGTAATAATTAATTTAATCATTTAATATATATTTATGTGCGTGGTAAATTTTGTTATTTAAAACTGGTTATATATATACATAGTGTATATTAAATATAATTAATTTTGAGCTTAAATGGTAAATGTCTGTAACTTTCGATTGACGTTTAATTATTTTTAAAATAGGTTTAATATATATATAAGAGGTTTTAAAATAAAAGTTGTTCCAAAATTTGATTAAAAAGATAATAGTTTTGATAAATATTTTTTTTACCATTTCAATCTAAGTTTTTGTACTCCGTACATATAAATTGGAACAGAAAATAAATAATTTTTGAACTTTTTTTATCAGGTTTCAAACAGGTAATGAGTGAAATAATTAAATATGTTTAATTTAAAAATTTGGGATTTTTAGGAAGACTTTTAAATATTAACTGTTTAGCAATGGACACGATATGTGAATTAATAATAAGTTAAAAGGCAAGCAGCTATACTGTGTATCAATCATGTGTATCAATCAGTGCAATTGTTTTTCATTATCTTATTATTATTTATTATTATTATTAATTATTATTATTAATATTATAATTATATGTTTATATATATATATATATATATATATATATATATATATATATATATATATATATATATATATATATATATATATATATATATATATATATATATATATATATATATATATATGTATATGATATTTACACACACATACATGAGTGCATCTCCTTCCCCTGCAAACCCACCTCTTCTCCGGCCACCTTGCTGCCACCAGGAACCACCACCGACCACCATACATCTTCTTTGGTTTCCCTTCTTTTTTTTTTCCTTTACCGCCACCCTCTAACATCACCATCACCCCTTATTGTCGTGAACCGAGAACCACTTCCCATTACACCCATCGACCACTATCACCATGGTCACGGCCACCACCACTATAAATTGACCATTGAACCACCATTTTCTTCGATCCACAACCACCAACCCTCCCTCATGAAACTAATGTTTCGGTTTTCTATCACGAACAAAACCTCCCATCACCACCGTTGTTGCTACTGCCGTTTTTTCTTTTCTTTTCTGTTTCGATCAATGAATTCAACAAAAAAAACCAGCTACACCATCGACATAAGTTGTTTGATAATGAAGAAAATAATAATGGTAACGGAGGTAATTGTATGATGATGACGAGGTGAAAAAGATGATGATTTTATGATGAACGGTTAAATGATAATGATGGCGATGAACAACGAAGATTTACGGTGATGATTGGTTTTAATGATGATGACGTATGAAGAAGATGATGAATAGTAATGGGTCACGATAATATATATATATATATATATATATATATATATATATATATATATATATATATATATATATATATATATATATATATATATATATATATATATATATATATATATATATATTTTCTAAACGATGATGGTGATGATTTATTTTGATGATGACAAGTCAAGAATGATGATCGTTATGTTGAGAAGATGATGCTCGATAATATGATGATGATGATAGCGAAGGAAGATGATGATGTGATGATCATGATATGATGATGATGATGTGCAACAGTGATGAATGATGATGATGACGTGCAAAGGTGATGAACGATGATATAAGCGACTGTGATGATCCCATGATGATAACGAGCGATGATGTTGTCGATGAGGAAGGGAAAATTGATGACGACGGACGGATATTATGATTATGATGATGAGCCGATTATGATGATGATGATGTGTCGAAATGATGATGATTATGAGATGATGCTAGATAATATTGATGATGAGGGATGTACATGATAATATAGATGATGTGAAGATGACGATAGGATGATGAGTACGTATCATTTTTTTTTTTTTACAGTTGGAGGTTTCCAAACCAAAGTCCTATTCTTGTTGGACTGATTTTTTTTTTTTTTTAAACTTGGGCTCACGAAATATTGGCCTGTGTTTGAGGAATTGTTGGGCCGAAACGAAACCAGTCGGGTTAAACATATTTGTATTCCGATTCAAATCAGAAAAACACAGTTGGATAAGTGGAAGGATTTGTTGTGCGTGTGCGAGAGGTCGCGAGTTCGATTCTCGTTTGGAGCATCCTTTTTATTAAAGCTTTTTATAAGGGTATACTCTTTTAATTTTAATTCCATTATTATTATTAGTAATTATTATGAATAAAGTTATTATTATTATTATTATTATTATTATTATTATTATTATTATTATTATTATTATTAATTATTATTATTATTATTATTATTATTATTATTATTATTATTATTATTATTATTATTATTATCATTATTATAATTATTATTAACCTATGTATCATTAAATAAATATTAGAGTTATTATTATTATTGTAACATGTGTATTATTATAAAGATAACCATTATTATTATTATTAACATTTTTAATGTAATTATTATTATAAATTTTGTCATTCAAGTATTAGTATCACTTTTAGTACTACTATTATTATTATTAATAACATAAGTATTATCATTATTATTATTAACATAATCATTAGTATTATCATTATTAAACTTACTATCATCATCCTTACAAAAATTATTATTTTGTTATCATCAAAACAATCAATATTATCATAAATAGATACTTTTATATCAAAATACATTAAGCTATACTTTTCTTATTAAAAAGATATTAGTTAAACTATATTAAGTATTATATATAAATATATATATATACTAAACCTTATTATACAGTTTTTATTATTAATGATAAATAATAGCTATATAAAACATATAAACTAAATATACTAAATTTATCTAAATAACATATAGTATAATTAGTATATTATTAATAACAATATATATATATAATTATCCAATTACGATTATATATTTTAATATATATATGAATAATGTAGGTTCGTGAATCCAAGGCCAACCCTGCATTGTTCAGTTTCGTCATATGTATTTTTACTACAAAATACAGTATGGTGAGTTTTCATTACTCCCTTTTTTATATTTTTGGGCTGAGAATGCATGCGCAACTTTTACAAATGTTTTACGAAATAGACACAAGTAATCGAAACTACATTATATGGTTGAATGATCGAAATCGAATATGCCCCTTTTTATTAAGTCTGGTAATCTAAGAATTAGGGAACATACACCCTAATTGACGCGAATCCTAAAGATAGATCTATCCGGCCCAACAAGCCCCATCCAAAGTACCGGATGCTTTAGTACTTCGAAATTTTATATCATGTCCGAAGGAGGATCCCGGAATGATGGGGATATTCTTATATGCATATTGTGAATGTCGGTTACCAGGTGTTCAATCCATATGAATGATATTTTTGTCTCTATGTATGGGACGTATGTTTATGAGAAATGGAAATATGAAATCTTGTGGTCTATTAAAATGATGGAAATGATTATTTATGTTAAACTAATGAACTCACCAACCTTTTGGTTGACACTTGAAAGCATGTTTATTCTCAGGTATGAAAGAAATCTTCCGCTGTGTATTTGCTCATTGTAAAGACATTATTTAGAGTCGATCATCGCAATGGAACCAGATGTTGGTGACTTCGTCCAGACGGATTAGGACGAGGTATGACAAAAAGAGTGTCTTATAAAACTTTAAAACACTCGACTAACCCAACCTTATTATTATCACTAACTTAAAATTAAAATTGCAAATTGAGATCACTAATTGGAGTGATAATTGATACATAGGTAAAAGGCGTCGAAAAATAAAAATAAGAAAGTAGCGCGTTGAAACTTAAAAAGGAACTTAAAAACTAAGAATTAAAAGTTGCGTCTAAAAATATTAAAGCTTACAAGAAAAACTATATCCCAAATGGCAATATCTTAAAAAGGTACTAAAACTTAAAAAGGTGTCACAAAATTCTAGAGCACCTAAATCTTAGTCTAAAGAAAAAACACATAAGGGATTTTACGACAAAGCTTAAAAATCTAGAAATAAAAAAAATAACTACGGCAAAAACTATATTTTAAAACTAAATACGGGCGAAAAATACAAATAGTACACTAAAACAATTAAAAAGAGCACAAAATATAAAAATAAACTAAAAGTTGTAAAAAGTACAATTTTTATAAAAATATTATTTTTATATTATTTATTTTATAAAACTATTAATTTTATAAATTATTAAAAGTAAATAAACTAGATAATACAAATTAATTCTAAAAACAAATTAATTAGAAACTAAAACCTAATTAGGGTTTCTAATTAAATAATAATAATAATAATTACTCCGTAATGATGGCTGAGTTCAGTCAAATGTAGCGTGTCAGCAGGGCTCATGCGATCGCATGAGTTCGAAGTTACCCAGCCATGCGATCGCATGGGCTAGGGTTTCGGGCCAGTGACTGGGCTGCTACAGTACTGGACTCGAGTGTTTTTATTTTTTATTTTTTTGTGTTTATTTTTCTGTTTTATATATTTATATAAATTAAATAAAACTTATATTTTTATAAAATAAAGATAAAGAAACTTTTATAGAACTTAAATATTTAACAAACTCTTAAAAATATTTATATTTTTTTTCTTTTTATATTTTCAAATATTTAAAACGTATTTAAGCAAAACTGTATTTTTATAAAAGTAAACTAAAAATAAAAATCTTTTTTTTATATATATAGCGTTGCGCTTCCGGCGTTTAAGCAGAAATTGTTCCCCGGCAGCGGCTCCAAAAATACTTGATGTTATGCGAGGTGTATATGAAATAGCTTTATTTTTACAACGAAATACTATTAAATATGATACAATTTTACACAAGATATTTATTTATTTATAGAATGGATATACCTAAACCTTACTACAACACTTATAGGCAGTGTACCTAATCGTACAGTAGTGTAGTTTTTAGTAAGTCCGGTTCGTTCCACAGGGAAATCTTTAAACAAAGCTTAACGCTATATTAGTTTTATTTTATAAAAATACAAATATATATATAAGTAATATTATTATTATAAAGGGGGGTTTTTACCGTTTAATGACCGGTTTGTCGATTTTAAAACTTTAGTCGCAGTTAAAACCTAATGTAAAATATTAAATATAAATATAACTTAATTTAAAGCATAAAGTAAATAATGATAATGAAATTGCGAATAATAAAAGTGCGATAAAATAAACTTGTGATAATTAAAGAGTACGATAATTAAAAGTGCAATTAAATACAATGACAATAAATAAAAGTGCGATAATTAAAAGTGTAATTAAATATGAAAATAAAGGAATTATGCTTATTTAAACTTCCGTAATCATGATGTTTGACGTGTTGATTTTAGTTTATTCCCATGGGTTAATTGTCCTTTGTCCTGGATTATTTAATATGTCCGTCTGGTTTTTGTCCATAACAGTCCATCGGTCATAAATTTAAAGTGCGAGTGTCCTCATCAAATTATCCTTGTACCCGAAGTCAAATATTACAACTAATTGGGGACTTAAACTGTAACAAGGTTTTAATACTTTGTTTAATAATTACACCAGGATATCGACTGCGTGTAACCCAAGGTTTTAATACTTTGTTAACAATTACGCCAAGTGTCCTTGTACATAATTTCACCCCTGTTTTAATAATTCCATAGACTATTAATCCATTCCTGTGTCCGGTTAAATGAACGATTATTCGTACATATAAATATCCCGCCCATCGTGTACGATCGAGTGTATATGGTTATTTATAGGGACGTCCAATTGTAAATCTTTATATTAAAATTAACAAACTATCATTTAGTTAAACAAATATAAAGCCCATTAATAGCCCATAGTCTAATTTCCACAAGTGTCGTTCTTTTGTCCAAACCTCAATTATGGTACAAAGCCCAATTACCCAATTTTAGTATTTAGCCCAACATCATGATTACTTCGTTTTAAATAAGCATAATAATAACTTAGCTACGAGACATTAAATTAAAAAGGTTGAACATAACTTACAATGATTAAAAATAGCGTAGCGTTACACGGACAGAATTTCGACTTACACCCTTACAACATTCGCTAACATACCCTTATTATTAGAATTTAAAATTAAAATTAAAATTAAATATATATATATATATATATATATATATATATATATATATATATATATATATATATATATATATACGTTGAGAGTTGGATGGATGGATATATGATTTACACTGAACCAAACTGCGACTTTTATAGGCCTGTGAGCTGAAAAAGGGCCTCATGCGATCGCATGAGTTTTGCCCTTCAAGGCCATGCGATCGCATGGTGGTAGGTGACAGCTCAAAACTCTTTGTTTTCTTGTTTGTTGAAAGGACCCGTTCATATACATTATAAACGATTCACAATAGTTGATTACATCGCGAGATATTTTGACCTCTATATGATACATTTTACAAACATTGCATTCGTTTTTAAAAGACAAACTTTCTTTACAATGAAAGTTGACGGCATGCACACCATTTCATAATACATCCAACTATAATTGACATAATAATAATCTTGATGAACTCAATGACTCGAATGCAACGTCTTTCAAAATATTTCATGAATGACTCCAAGTAATATCCTTAAAATGAGCTAATGCACAGCGGAAGATTTCTTTAATACCTGAGAATAAACATGCTTTAAAGTGTCAACTAAAAGGTTGGTGAGTTCATAGGTTTATCATAACAATCATTTCAATATATTAATAGACCACAAGATTTCCGTTTATAAATATATGTACACTCGCAAGTGTATAAGAGTATTCTATAAATTGTAGGCACCCGGTAACAAGCCTTAACGTTCATGTTTTACCCTCTGAAGTACACCAGATCAGGTGTGTTTAAAATAACCTCGAAGTACTAAAGCATCCCATAGTCAGGATGGGGTTTGTCAGGCCCAATAGATCTATCTTTAGGATTCGCGCCTACCGTACATAGACAAGTAGTTTAATGTTACCAAGCTAAGGGTATATTTCTGGTTTAAACCCACGTAGAATTAGTTTTAGTACTTGTGCCTATTTCGTAAAACATTTATAAAAAATAGCGCATGTATTCTCAGTCCCAAAAATATATATAAAAGGGAGCAAATGAAACTCACGATACTGTATTTTGTAGTAAAAATACATATAACGTCATTTAACAAGTGCAAGGTTGGCCTCGGATTCACGAACCTATATTAATTATATATATTTATATGTTGGTCAATATTTGTCTAACAATTTTTGGTCAAATCATAGTGTACCACAATCCTAATGCTCGAGACTAATATGCAAAAGTCAACAAAAGTCAACTTGACCCAAAATGACTTCTAAAATTTATACGTGTTTATTATATAACTTAACTATAGTCGTTTTATATATTTAAATATATTTATTAGATTTTATAATAATAAAAGTCATTTATTAATAAAAATTTATATTAACGTTTATATATGATAAAATATACTTTTATATATCTTAAGTAGTAAAATTTATAAAGTTCACTTAATATCTTAAAACTATAGTGGTAAGTATTATTAATGTAATTATATTACGCGTGGTGAAAAATATCTTTGTATCCCCTATTTATTTGATAAAATAATATTGATCATCATAATAATAAGTAAAAGTTGTATTATTTTGTAATAATAATAATTATTATTCTATAAAAAATAACAATATTTATATTTACTAAAAATGTTATTATGATAAAATGATAATACTAACATAATAGTAATAATGATATTTTATAATAACAATGATATTTCTATTAAAATAATAACGACGATAGTAATAATAATCATTTTAACAATAATACTAAAATTCAGTTGACTATAACTTCAAATCCGTTCATCGAAACCATTCGATATCTAAATGAAAAGTTCTTAATTTTTTGCTAGCTTTCCAATGACATGCATATCATATACCCTATCTCAGTAGCATACGTATCTAATTCAGGATTCAACAAACCTATCTAAGGACAATATCGAATGTACAAGCATGCATAATCCTATATACTCGAGCACTAGTCAGGGATACACTATTGATATATAAAAGTTAAGTTATGAGTGCTCACGTATCAATATTGAGATTCAATATTGTAGAAAAGTACGTAGACGTAACGGAGATGATAAATACTAGATTGACCTCACGAGCATACCCATAAACCATACTCATCACCTCCATAGCTATAACCCATAATTTCCTTAGCTTCGACTCATTCAAAAAACTATTTTGAAATCACTCGGACATCACTCCGTCGTAATATTTTATGTATACTAATAATATCTTGAAATAATACAGAGCAAATATATATATATATATATATATATATATATATATATATATATATATATATATATATATATATATATATATATATATATATATATATATGTAAATCGATTGAGAGAGTTTAGAGAAATATATTTTCAAATTTCTATGAAATAATAAAACCTATTGAATTCTATTTATAATAGATTTTTGAATTATTAAAGTATGAATTATTAAAGTGAATTATTAAAGTATGAATTATTAAAGTGAATTATTAAAGTATGAATTATTAAAGTGAATTATTAAAGTATGAATTATTAAAGTGAATTATTAAAGTATGAATTATTAAAGTGAATTATTAAAATATGAATTATTAAAGTGAATTATTAAAGTTAAAGTAAAGTAAAAGTAAAGTAAATGTAAAGTTAAAGTATAGTAAAAGTATAAAAACTATATATGTATAATACGCGTATAAATATATATAATATTAATTTAAATCGTTATATATATTTAATGAAATAAAATATAAATATCGTTATATTTGTTATACTGGTTAAGTAATGAGTTGTCAAAAGTGATTCTAGATATTTATAAAAGTTATATACGTTTTAATAATAAAGTTCTTTTTAAACTGAAAACGTTTTTGTACGTTTGAAAATAGATTAATAGAATATTATAGAAACCAATTCTCCACTAGCTTTTGTCTAACTTTCGTAAATGACACTTTTTATTTTTATTTATAAATAGCTTTACAAATTATTCCGAATATCGTTAAGAGGAATATATTTCTCAAATCATAGTGGACCTCTCAACAGAGACTTGTAATCATAATTCAATGTTTCTGATAATTCAATCATTTAATATATATTTTTTTAATTTCGTAGATAATCATATTGAAACAATTACGTTCATATAAAGCATTATACTTTTAAATACTTTGTTGACATTTTCAATTTATAACATATACACATATACATACATATTCATATATGTTCATTTAATGGTTCGTGAATCATTGGAATTTGGTCGAGGTTTAAATGAATGTATAAACATAGTTTAAAATCCTTTAGATTTAACTTAACAAGCATTGCTTATCGTGTCAGAATAATATAAAGATAAAGTTTAAATTTAGTCGGAAATTTTCGGGTCGTCACAGTACCTACCCGTTAAAGAAATTTCGTCCCCGAAATTTGATAGAGGTCGTTATGGCTAACAATGAGAATGTTATTATGACGATTATGAAGTTTTATCATGTCTAAGAAGTATGGATAAAATAATTCGATTACTCAAAGCGTATGAGGGAAGTTATCGTAAATGAAGAAAATAAGATTATAGTGATTCGTCATATCTTTTGACGTCATCACAATTGATCTTCGAATTTAAAGAAAATCTTTGTAATCTATGTTGGATTTGATGCTTTGGTGATTAAGGAGATTATGATTCTCTTCGAATTAATACAGTAATCCATCTTGATTTCTCTGTCGGGTATTTCACTATAAATCCACCTCCTTCGTTTCCTTACAACTCACACCTTCTATTCTTTCTCCCTCAACTCATATTTTAAAGTATTTGTCAATATGCTTCATCCAGTACTGATTCTCGATATACTCCTCACTTTCATATCTGTCGTTCTTCTTTTTCATCTGCCTCCGGAAGAATCTATTTACTTCTACTATACTCTCGGTTTTATAGTGTTTTTAGTTCTTCCGTGTCTTTATATTGCTATATGCATCGATATATACGATTTATAATTTTTGGGTGGTTGTTGGGTTTTATATCTTCCCTTATATTTCAAAGCCCCTGCTTTTGTCTTCTATAATCATTGACATCCACAGTTAATGCTCCCTTCTATTTGCTGCGATTTATACTCCAATTTCTATTTTGGAGTTTTGTCCTTTCGTTTCTTCTTCTTACGATTAAGCAACGTTTGTAATGGTCCAGTATTCGCAGATATGAATTTCAAAATGAACATAGTTAATGTTCTAAGAAGGAAATGGTAATGGCACGATCTTGATTTGTTAATTTACCAGAATACCCTAAAAAGACCGAATCATCAAGAAAATATATTCTTGATATTTTTAGAGATTAAATAGAATACAAGAGTCGTGTAACATGGAACATGATGACGGCATGGTCTGTGATTCGTCATGTCCCATTAGAAACTCAGCATGACTTACTGTAATATAATCACGTTGATCAAGTGTCATTATATTATACTAACTCATGCTTCAGTTCCCAACACTTCTTCTAAACATTCATAATTTAAACTCGAAAGTTTATAGAATATAGAAACTAATAGTTTCTTATGTGATGTAACACTGATAGCGCAAAGAGATAAATGACTTCAGATAAGATTAGTTGTGAAAATATCTTCAGAAATATCGTGGATATTTATAATGAAAGATATGATAATATCTTAGAATTTCTAATATTGATGGATGATGATGAAGATTTGTCTGTAAAGGTTTAGAATAAAGAGTAAGGTATTCGTTAATGACTTTAGCAGGCACTGAATCATTTGGATTCTTTGAAGGCAGATTTAGTCTTTGTGATTTGTCCACAGCCTCCTTCATAGTCTGTTCAATCCGTTTTCCAGTTCCAAACCTTCTCTTTTTCTCAGCTTTTCCACCTTACTATTCTTTGTCATCAAAGTTTTTACTGTTAAGATCGTTTACAGTTTTTGATGCTTCGTCAGCATTTCAAGAACTAGTTTGCAGTTCAAAATATTTTTCAGAACTTCACATTCAAAGTATGTAACTCCAGGAGGTAGACGTTTTACGTACACATATAACTGTTGGCGTAGACATGCTGCGAGATTTCAAAATACTGGTTACTGTTTTTCGATGATTCGTATGACAATTCTCGTTACAAGATGCGAATGAGTAAGTGATGTGATTTCAATAAATATAATGATTTTTCGAAAAGTCAAAGATAATTGAAGTTGTTGGTAAGTTTATTGCTAAGGTGGCGAGATATGAAAGGTTCCCAGTAACGATGACGAAAGGGCAATGTATCTATCGAGGTTATAATAAGACTAGTCTGACTAAAAAGTCGAAGTTGACTTGCTGGAGCTGTGACAAAACTGTCTACTTTGAAAAGGAATTGAAAAGTCATTTTAGCTAATAAATGCCAAAGGGTCTGACACGGATACGCGTCGAACTATGACTTTGACTTCGAGAGCTTTTTAGGTACATAAATGTGGGTAATATGTGGTTGGATCATCATCTCGATTGTTCATTGTTTGAAGTGTCTTCGAAAACTTCGGAGAGTTTGAACACAGTTTGTAATCGTCAATATACATATGATGTTCTAACACGGTTTTGAAGTCAAAGTATAGCTTTGAAAGATGTAGGAATCTAAGAGTGATGTCTTCTGTTAAATCATGACTTGGATTTTGATTTGTCACAATCAGAATGCGTAATCAAATTTGGGTGAGAATGGTTGCTTTGATTTCTATACAAGAATGTATATTGTTGTGAGATTTTGGGAGTATAGTTGATGATTTGCTTAATCAGATTCGAAAAATGTAATATATTAATTGTGAATTTATATATCTCTCGGGTATTACCTACCCGTTAAAAAAAATTCACAATTAATATTTTGTACAACAGAATTTTATTACAGTCTTTATGAAAATATATATGTGCATATTTTCTTCAGATGTAACATAGATTTAATGAGTTAATATTAAATTAAACTCATTTGATTTACGGTTGAAACTAGAACTGAATAATCCCTAAAGACTTTAGAAATTACATAACTTTTACGGAGTATTTATTCAATAAAATTGAAATTATGAATTAATACTTCGTTATTTGTTGGTGTTTTTAACCCTTGCACCATATTCTCTAAAGCCACTACTCGAGCGCGAAGCTCGTTGACTTCTTCTATTACACCGGGGTGATTGTCGGTTCGGACGAACGGATAAATAAAATCTAGAATTTGATGTAGTATATAATCGTGACGAGATACTCTGAAAATGAGAGAGAAAATGGTGTTTCGGACCGGTTCGCCGGTAAGTGCTTCAGGTTCATCGCCAAGAGGGCAATGTGGTAGATGGAAGGGATCACCTTCTTCTTATCTCCAATTATTGAGGAGGCTACGAACCTATCCCCAATTCATCCAGAATAGATGATGGCTAATTGGTTGATCCATTCCGGTCACACTACTTTCGGAGCTTGAGTGGGATTCCATATCGGAATTCGAGGGACTTGAACTAATGACGAATTCCATTTCGTTCGATTGAATAAAGAATTTTTCGATATGAAATGATTTTTCGGCTATCGGGTGGTATTCTAATTACATAGAATATCTATATATATAGCGCAAAAGATTTCGTAGATTACGGAGGAAATTACGGGATATGTCAGGCAAAGTTTACAGTAACAGATACGCTAAGATATGGATTAGCAGATACGCTAAGATATGAATTTTTTTCTATACACTATTCATGCAATCAATGCAGTAAGACGTGTCTAGACTAAGAATGATAAGCAGGCAATTTCCGACAAAAATGATAAGCAAAACTTTTGACATGCAGACACGGTCGAAGTCCAGGCTCATTAATGCATCCTAACGACTATCAGTTAGACACACTAATGCAGACCTGGTTCGCTAAGACCACCACTCTGATACCAACTGAAAGGACCCGTTCATATACATTATAAACGATTCACAATAGTTGATTACATCGCGAGATATTTTGACCTCTATATGATACATTTTACAAACATTGCATTTGTTTTTAAAAGACAAACTTTCTTTACAACGAAAGTTGACGGCATGCACACCATTTCATAATACATCCAACTATAATTGACATAATAATAATCTTGATGAACTCAATGACTCGAATGCAACGTCTTTCAAAATACGCCATGAATGACTCTAAGTAATATCCTTAAAATGAGCTAATGCACAGCGGAAGATTTCTTTAATACCTGAGAATAAACATGCTTTAAAGTGTCAACCAAAAGGTTGGTGAGTTCATAGGTTTATCATAACAATCATTTCAATATATTAATAGACCACAAGATTTCCGTTTATAAATATATGTACACTCGCAAGTGTATAAGAGTATTCTATAAATTGTAGGCACCCGGTAACAAGCCTTAACGTTCATGTTTTACCCTCTGAAGTACACCAGATCAGGTGTGTTTAAAATAACCTCGAAGTACTAAAGCATCCCATAGTCAGGATGGGGTTTGTCAGGCCCAATAGATCTATCTTTAGGATTCGCGCCTACCGTACATAGACAAGTAGTTTAATGTTACCAAGCTAAGGGTATATTTCTGGTTTAAACCCACGTAGAATTAGTTTTAGTACTTGTGCCTATTTCGTAAAACATTTATGAAAAACAGCGCATGTATTCTCAGTCCCAAAAATATATATAAAAGGGAGCAAATGAAACTCACCATACTGTATTTCGTAGTAAAAATACATATAACGTCATTTAACAAGTGCAAGGTTGGCCTCGGATTCACGAACCTATATTAATTATATATATTTATATGTTGGTCAATATTTGTCTAACAATTTTTGGTCAAGTCATAGTGTACCACAATCCTAATGCTCGAGACTAATATGCAAAAGTCAACAAAAGTCAACTTGACCCAAAATGACTTCTAAAATTTATACGTGTTTATTATATAACTTAACTATAGTCGTTTTATATATTTAAATATATTTATTAGATTTTATAATAATAAAAGTCATTTATTAATAAAAATTTATATTAACGTTTATATATGATAAAATATACTTTTATATATCTTAAGTAGTAAAATTTATAAAGTTCACTTAATATCTTAAAACTATAGTGGTAAGTATTATTAATGTAATTATATTACGCGTGGTGAAAAATATCTTTGTATCCCCTATTTATTTGATAAAATAATATTGATTATCATAATAATAAGTAAAAGTTGTATTATTTTGTAATAATAATAATTATTATTCTATAAAAAAATAACAATATTTATATTTACTAAAAATGTTATTATGATAAAATGATAATACTAACATAATAGTAATAATGATATTTTATAATAACAATGATATTTCTATTAAAATAATAACGACGATAGTAATAATAATCATTTTAACAATAATACTAAAATTCAGTTGACTATAACTACAAATCCGTTCATCGAAACCATTCGATATCTAAATGAAAAGTTCTTAATTTTTCGCTAGCTTTCCAATGACATGCATATCGTATACCCTATCTCAGTAGCATATGTATCTAATTCAGGATTCAACAAACCTATCTAAGGACAATATCGAATGTACAAGCATGCATAATCCTATATACTCGAGCACTAGTCAGGGATACACTATTGATATATAAAAGTTAAGTTATGAGTGCTCACGTATCAATATTGAGATTCAATATTGTAGAAAAGTACATAGACGTAACGGAGATGATAAATACTAGATTGACCTCACGAGCATACCCATGAACCATACCCATCACCTCCATAGCTACAACCCATAATTTCCTTAGCTTTGACTCATTTAAAAAACTATTTTAAAATCACTCGGACATCACTCCGTCGTAATATTTTATGTATACTAATAATATCTTGAAATAATACAGAGCAAATATATATATATATATATATATATATATATATATATATATATATATATATATATATATATATATATATATATATATGTAAATCGATTGAGAGAGTTTAGAGAAATATATTTTCAAGTTTCTATGAAATAATGAAACCTATTGAATTCTATTTATAATAGATTTTTGAATTATTAAAGTATGAATTATTAAAGTGAATTATTAAAGTATGAATTATTAAAGTGAATTATTAAAGTATGAATTATTAAAGTGAATTATTAAAGTATGAATTATTAAAGTGAATTATTAAAGTATGAATTATTAAAGTGAATTATTAAAGTTAAAGTAAAGTAAAAGTAAAGTAAAGGTAAAGTTAAAGTATAGTAAAATTATAAAAACTATGTATGTATAATACGCGTATAAATATATATAATATTAATTTAAATCGTTATATATATTTAATGAAATAAAATATAAATATCGTTATATTTGTTATACTGGTTAAGTAATGAGTTGTCAAAAGTGATTCTAGATATTTATAAAAGTTATATACGTTTTAATAATAAAGTTCTTTTTAAACTGAAAACGTTTTTGTACGTTTGAAAATAGATTAATAGAATATTATGGAAACCAATTCTCCACTAGCTTTTGTCTAACTTTCGTAAATGACACTTTTTATTTTTATTTATAAATAGCTTTACAAATTATTCCAAATATCGTTAAGAGGAATATATTTCTCAAATCATAGTGGACCTCTCAACAGAGACTTGTAATCATAATTCAATGTTTCTGATAATTCAATCATTTAATATATATTTTTTTAATTTCGTCGATAATCATATTGAAACAATTACGTTCATATAAAGCATTATACTTTTAAATACTTTGTTGACATTTTCAATTTATAACATATACACATATACATACATATTCATATATGTTCATTTAATGGTTCGTGAATCATTAGAATTTGGTCGAGGTTTAAATGAATGTATAAACATAGTTTAAAATCCTTGAGATTTAACTTAACAAGCATTGCTTATCGTGTCAGAATAATATAAAGATAAAGTTTAAATTTAGTCGGAAATTTCCGGGTCGTCACATTTGTCGACGTTTTTAATAAATAAATATAATATATAAATAATTATAAGAATTATTTAAATATTATATTATATTTGTGTGCATAGTTGACTTGTAATTTTTAGTCCGTTGCGTCGAGCGTTGAGAGTTGACTTTGGTCCCGGTTCCGGATTTTTGAACGTCCTTGCGTACAATTTAATATCTTGTACTTTGCGTTTTGCTTCTTGTACTCTTGTAATTTTGAGACGTTTCTTATCAATAATTAGAACCACTTTGATTGTATTTTGTACTTTTGAGCTTTTTGGTCGTTTGCGTCTTCAATTCGTCGAATCTGTCTTTTGTCTTCATCTTTTATTATTTAAACGAATATCACTTGTAAATAGAACAGTTGCAATTAAAAGCTTGTCTTTCTTGAGGGATAATGCTATGAAATATATGTTCGTTTTTAGCATTATCAAGTTCGCTATACAGGGTTGAGGTTGATTCTATAATAATATATATACTTTGAGTTGTGATCGAGTCTGAGACATGTACACGGGTCACGATACGTATTAATTAATTCGAATATTATATATTAAACTATATATGAATTATTGGACTGTAAACTGTGGACTATCGACTGTGGACTAATAACATTGGACAATTAAAATGAATTAAAATATTGATTATAACATATGAAACTAAACAATTCTTCAAGTTTGCCACTTGATTTCATCTTAAACCTCATTTGTATCTTGACGATTACAATCTGCGATTCAAACCTTTCATGATTCTTGAAAAACACCTCAATCTAGAGGATGAACCAACCACACTTCATCTACAGAAAGAAAGATTGATGCGTATAGTTATGCACCTGAAAACTCTCAGAAACTGAGTAAACGTTTAACGCGTAGCTGTGCTAATTCCTTTAGCGTTATTATTACCGAAAATAACTTTGCAATCTCTTTCCAAATTAGTCAATTTTGTCACAGCTCCAGCAAGTCAACTTTGACTTTTCATTCGAAACAACCTTATTATAACCTTGATATATATGCGTGCTCTTTTATTGTTACCGGGGAACCTTTTATATTCCACCAAATAACCATCAGCCTTTAATCATCTAAAAACACAATTCTCCTGAAACCACCTCAGATTTATAACTGATGATTTAGATATCGTAGCATTAAATGCAGAGGAAACAGAAAAATTGTAGATGGTCTAAACGGCCAAAAGTTTGATGATAAAGAAGGAAGTGTTAGGAACACTCGATAGAAAATTTGGTACTGAAAAACAGATTGAGCAAACCATGAAGGAGACCAAGGATAAATACAAGGACCATACCATATATTCAAAGAATTCAGGTAATTCTGGATCCGATGAAATCTTTAGAGAATATCCTGCTCCGAAGTCATGTTAAAATCTTGCAGAAAATTTTTCCTTATCAACTTTCAAACTTAGAAATTCCAAAATATCATCAAAAATATCTTCGATAATTCTGAAGATATTTTCATAAATATTCTCATCCGAAATTATATACCTCTTCGTGCTATCTGTAATACATTATATTGGAAATTTCTGTAAAATCTAAATATAATCTATGAATGAATTCTGAAGTAGTGTTGGGAGCTTAAGCATGAGTTAGTATAATATAATAACATTTGATCAACGTGATTATATTACAGTAAGTCATGCTGAGTTTCTAATGAAACGTGATGATTCACAGACCATAACGTCATCATGTGCCATGTCACACGACTCTTACATTCTACCTAATCTCCAAACATACCAAGAACATATCTTTCTGATAATTCTATCTCCTCTCTTGAATTTTGGTAATTTAACCAATCAAGATCGTGCTATTATAATCTCTCTCTTAGAACATTAGTCATGTTAATTCAAAACTTCATACCTACAAATTCTGGATCATTACTTGCTTTATTAAAAGTCGGGAAGAGAAAACAAAAACATGGAGCTCCGAAATATAAGGGAGAATATAAACCCCGATAACACATAAATTACAAACCGTGTATATCAATGTTTATCGCAATATAAAGACACGGAAGAATTAAAAACACTATAACCCCAAGGGCAAAGTAGAAATAAACAGATTCCTCTGGTGAAAGTTGGAAAAGGAGAATGATTCTTGCGATAGTCAAGATAAGGACAAGGATCAGAACTGGATTTAGCATTTCCACAATCTTTTGAATTTGGGAATTGAGTATAGGAGTGATAAAAGTAATGGAACGGAAGAAGTTAATTTATAGTGAAATATCTGATAATGAAATCAAGGTAGATATCCGTATCTAATTAGAGAGATCTTAACTTCCTTAAATCCCGAAGAATCAGATCTTATAGATTTCCAAGATTTTCTTTTAAATTCCTTGAATTTCAGAAATTCAACCGTGACTACGTCATCGGTTAAGACAAACCTACATGTACTCTTTTCGCTCTGTTGTGATAGCTTCAATTATACTCTTCGAGTAATCGAATTGTTTTATCCATATTACTCTATGGTAATAAAACTCTATTTTTCAACTCATATTCGTCATGAAAACATACTTATTGTCAACCATGATGATCTCTATCAAATTTCGGGGACGAAATTTCTTTAACGGGTAGGTACTGTGATGACCCGGAAAATTTCGACTAATTTTAAATCAAACTCTCGATACGATTTAATATTTTTGACACGATAATCAAAGCTCGTTATCCTGAGTATCAAAATTCTTGAACTGTTTTCATATAAGCTCGACCAATTATGACAATTCACGAACAACTGTTTGTAAATAAATAAATATGTATATATATAAATATATGTATATTTATTATAACTTGAAATATGTTAATAAAATATTCTATAGCTATTAGAACTAAAAATGTAAAATAATATATGATATAGTAAAAACATATATATATATATATATATATATATATATATATATATATATATATATATATATATATATATATATATATATATATATATATATATATATATATATATATATATATATATATATATACAAAGTATTGATAGATAATTAATAGCCTTGAATGCGTTGTAAATTGTAACATTTGTATTTACCTTCGATAGAATCAAACGTAATGTAAATAACAAATTAATAATATCGTTTATATTTTGGACGGGGATATAAAATACAAGTTGGGTGGCTAAGACTTTACATGTTTTTAGATATTTTGATTCACTTAAATATACTAACCAAAATATATTATTATTATTACCATTATAAATATTATTATTATTATTATTATTATTGTTGTTGATATATATAAATTATTGTATGATATGTCGACAGAATAAGAATAAGGAAAATTCACGGGACTAATAGGAGGCAAGAATTCATGACTGCTACTCTTTTGTTTTCACACATATGTTTAGAATTATATAAAAATATCTCCTTGTTGTTTGCATTTTAACTTAAGATATAAGATTCCCTTCACTCTCTTTTATTTCCCGTAAAAACCAACATCACCATCACTTTTTAAATTCATTTATCATTATGGAAAGATAAATATTATTTTATGTGTTCTCTTTTTGCATCATAGTGCATGATTAAATATAATACTGAGTAATATGCCACCCACTAAATAACCCACTTGAGTTTTTTTTTTCTGTTTTCCTTCATGATCAACCCTAGTCCACTATCCTAATATTATATATACATATAAGATTACACGCTTTTGATTTATCATTGGATACTCCTATTGTTGGAGTCTTCTTATTTTTTGTAACACCCGTTTTCAGTTACACGTTATTTCGAGCGTCATTCGAAATACGAGACATGTAAGCGTATATTTGGATCCCAAATAAAGTTGGAGTTGATGTTCTAAAACCTTACCATTGGATAGTAAATCTCATTACGTTTCCAACGATATTTGATTCGTCAAAAACGGAGTTACGGTTTGAAAGTTACGACCAAAACAAGTTCAGTTTCAGACTCAGTTCATTGGGACTCCGTCCAGGCTTTGGGACGCCGTCCAACAATGAAGGTTAGGACGCCATCCAAGCTTTTTGGACGCCGTCCAAGAATGAAGGATGGGACGCCGTCCGGCCATTTTGGACGCCGTCCAAAGTGCCTGACAGGCCAACAGCTGTAATTTAAAGGTTTTAAAAGAGGGTATTTGGGTCTTTTCACTTGGGGGTCGGTTTTGATCCATTAAAACTGATCCACTCTCATTCTTATCCCCATTTCACCTTCTCAAACACTCTTATCAAACCCTAGTGAGAGAGAGAGGTTCTAGCGAGAGAGAGTTGGGGATTTGGAGAAGAAGAAGTGTGATTCGGGTCGGGTCTCAAGAGTTAAAGTTGTTCACCTCGTTCACGGCTACGTGGTGGTAGTGTTGGTAAGCTCTAAATCCGAATTTAATTGTTAAGATTCTTGTGTACATTTAGGGTTTGAGCTTGTAATTTGTAAAACCCTTTTAGATGATGAAGAGGGTTTATGGAAACCCACTATTTTGATATTTTGCGGGTTTTGGGTTGGTTAATGATTTAAGCATGTTTAAGGTTTGTAAGTGGGGTATAATCACTAGTATTAGTGATTTTAGGAGTGTTGGAACTTGTAAGACCCATTTGGAGGTAAAATGGGTGAATTTGGGTTATGTTGAGATAAGGAAAATCCTAATAGCTATGATCTAGGGTTTGGCCATGTGAATTGAAGTTGTAAGTGTTAAATTGTGTTGATTGGTCATTAATACACTTGTAAATGATGGAAGAATTGTAAATGAGTTAAGGTTAAGACCTAGATTGGTTTAAATGGTGTCAAATATAATTTTGGTTAAATTGTACTTGTTGGATGGGTCAGAATTACCACCCGTAGTGGTAATTGGTGAAGTCCACTTTATGTGTCTAAATGGGCGGTTTGTGGTGATAGGTGTAAACCCTTGGTTAAGGGTGTTGAAGTCGAATTCTCTCGTAGAGAATGTATGTTGATTTTTTGTATATCTATATGCGTATTATAGGTAAAAGGTTTGCTCGGTTGCTTTTGGAGGCGATTTATGTTTATGACTTGTGCGGGCAATTCGAGGTGAGTGGAATAATTATATGTGTAGGTATATAATGTATCTATTTGTTGTAGCGTGAAATGTGTAGTGTCGAGGTGCTAAGACACCATGTTTCACGTGAAGAGTGTAGCATCGAGGTGTTAAGATGCCACTCGGGTGTAGCATCGAGGTGTTAAGATGCCACCTAGGAGTGTAGTGTCGAGGTGTTAAGACACCACTCCGTAAAATAATGAGTGTTGCATTGAGGTGTTAAGATGCCACTCGGGGTGATGTGCCGAGGTGTTAAGGTGCCACCCTAGGGGTTAGTGGTGCGAGGTGTTAAGTGCCCTAACGGATGTTATGAACACCGATGGCGTTTTCGCGAGCGCCATTCCCTTGTACTATTGGTTAACCATGGTTATTTGTGTTGTAGCGTAAGCATATTATATTTGTTCATATTATATATGCTTTTGTTATGCTAGCTTGATTATTGGAGGTTATAGCTTGTAATTGTGATGATAAGCTAATTGTGTTGCTAGCATGTATGCGGTATGTGAGTAAGTGTTTGCAAGTAGGTATATTATATATGTATGTGTATAATTATTGCATTCACTAAGCCTCGGCTTACCCCTCTCGTTGTTTACCTTTTTACAGATATTGTGTTATTGATGCTAGCTAGTTGTTAGACTAGACGTGCAGGAGCGGTTGGGCTTGATGGGGTAGCTTTCGGATAATTGGACGCGGATGAGGGTTTTTAGTAGTCCCCGGGATTATGCTCTTGGTATCGGGTTGGGTTGTAGAGTTCTAATCTGTCTAAAGAGATAAATAGGTCGAAACTGCTACTTTATTTGTAAAACGGGTCATTGTGAGCCCGGGGTTGTAAAACTTGTTTTTATGGTGGCAATGTCTTAGTTTTACTTAATATGTCATATTGTGAAAATGGTCTCGTTGTAAAGTGTCGGGGAGCGAGTTTTTCGCTCGCGTGTAAACAAAAAACTGATCAGTACTTTTTAGTTCATTGGGACGCCGTCCCAAATCCTTGGACGCCGTCCCAGTTGTAAAGGCTGGACGCCGTCCCGATTTCTGGACGCCGTCCAGATGGGCAGTCACAGAAATTTTTTTTTTTTGTGTCGTGTTTTTGGTAAATCAATGTTGGGTTGTTACAAGTGGTATCAGAGCATAGTCTAAGCGAATTAGGTGACCTTGGGATAGGTGCCTAGTCTTAGACTTATTGGTGATTGTGCATTATTTGCGGGGCTTGTAGGTGTACGGGTCGGATTGAGATTTGTTAGTGCCTTAGAGTTGGTGACTAACTAGGACTAGTGCTTGTCCAATGTGGGATTATGTGGGGCCTTATTTCGCGTGTAAATTAGTGCCTTAGATTGCTAGTGCCTAAGGTAAGTAGGCGAACAGGGACGTTGTTTTAGTGATAGTCACCTAGGCTGTAGGATGACGTGTTATTGCGGTGTACTTGTGTATATTTATTATTATGTTGTATGTAGGTGTATATATACAGGTATCTTTTGTGCGGTATCCTAAGGATGAATCTATTGGGGAGATTCGTATGTTTGGCGGTTTTGAGTGATCAAGTTCACGGTAAGGACTTTGGTCATTCGGGTACTAGGAGTTATCGCGTGTTATTTTGTGTGAATGTTGCGTCAGTCCGGGTAAAGTACTTTACGTGACCATGTGGAAATGGTAAGATACGCATTTGTAATAATGACCGATCACCATTATTACGAAAGTGTATCTTGACACTAAACATGACATGACAAGTACCGAACGGAGGAGACGTGGCATGGTTGGGGTAGAACGGGACGAATTAGGAATCTTTTATTGGTTCCTAGGATATAGTAGTCTCGAGTGATGTGCTTGTTATCACATCAGGTTCTTTGTGAGTCGGGAAGTGTTACGATGGTTTCAGTTAGTTAAGTGAGTGAGCCAACTCACAAGTTTGGTGCGTGCTTAGCCACCCTAAGTAGTGGGTGCATTATTGAGATTGTTATTGGTTTTAGTTACCCATCGTAACTAGGATGACCGATTTACACTTGCGTGTGTGCGACAAGGACTTGAATTCCGTAATGGAATGCGACAAGTCTAATGATTGTAGTATTGAGTTACACTCGGTAGAGTGTGTGGTTAGAGAATCGTGTTAGGATTCTTGTTGTGAGTCGCCTTGGAATTGGCGAATCGAGGAGTCTTCGGGTCGTTAAACTCATGGGAGTGGGACCCGTGTAATGTTGATTACGTTAGTGTGTTGTAGATTATAGGGCAACATTCCTAATGGAATATCCCTTGTAGTAGTGGTTTTATCGAGATGTGGAAGGGTGTAAGACTTGGTGTTCTCAAGCATCTCCTTATGTTAGATGAAGGGCCTCATTAGGCTATATCGTTTGGCCTTGTGGAAACTGCGGGTAGCGTGTGATCGCTAGGAACTTTCGATAAGACAATAAACCGTAAGGTTATCGGGTAGGTATGACTTCGGGTCATTATTATAGAGAGATGGGTGACATCGGGTGTATGGAACCTAAAGATCGATTTTCTAAAATTCATTTGATTGTGGTGGGAGTCTGCATGACACTGCATCATGTGCCTTTTTATACCTGCTAGTGTAATGTTCAACTCCGGTAGTGGTGTGATCACTTTGTGCTTAGGGTGCCCGTGAGATACCCTTGGAAGCATCGGAGATTATAATAGTGATCGACGGGTGATGGTAATTTGACGGTTGTAAAAGTCGAAGTTTAAGAGCATTGTGACGAATACTTCTTATGAAGTGACTGTGAGCGAATCTTGTTGCTCTTAAGTGATAGACGGGTAGAAATGACCGGTGAGCCGGTGACGGACTTAATGGTCGGTTGGTCCGAAGGATTTGATGAAGTGTTGATATTGTGGTGGACGCAATTATGGTGTCAGAATTGGTCACTCTTCTCTATGAGAGTGAGCAATTGTTGATAACGATTCGTCAAGTGGAAGGTCGGGTGATCTCGACTGAGAATCACGACTAAGTAAGCGGCGTGACATATGCCTAGGCTTAAAGGCATATGTAAGACTTTGGTGGAGTTTGCTTTTCGAACGATTAAGGTAGTTAGTTGTGAATTGTGGTATGAAGGTGCGATTTCAACGCGTGTACGACGTCTCAAGTGATTGTGCATGTCGGCTCTGAGAGCCTAAAGCGAATTTGCGGTGAATTGATGTTTATGACCAACGGTGAGAATGGTCAGGTGTGACGTGGAATTACAATTCCGCGGGATGTTATCATCTTGGCGGTGAGAATAGGGAGATAAATCCTAAGTGGGGGAGTTTTTACTGCCGCCCGAGGAAAACTCCAGTGGTGTTATGTATAGTGAAATGTTGGAGCGTACCGTGCTAAGCCTCAATGGGTATTCGGAGCTACTAACGAGGAAGAGTGACTAGTTGCTAATGTCAACTCGAGATCGTGCTTTACGATTGTGAGTTACAACTCGAGAATGTTATGCGTGAAGATTGTGATGATGGGATCGAAGGAAGTGTAAGACTTCCTATGTAAGGTGATCGTGTAGTACCAATGTGCGGTATGAGACCAAATGTGAAGTTTGAGATCCTGGAGTGAGAGAATGAAGTTGTCGTTGCGGGTGCTCCCGTAGTGAAAAATCTGGGTTGTCGTGAAACCCGGACAGTATAATTGAATGAGAACAAGTTTGATATCGTGACGAATATCGTATTTTCCCTGTCGGGAAATGCAATCGTGGAGATTGTCAGTGGATTATTCCACTTTATGGACGAATGTGAGGCGGAGAGTGTCGATTCTGATTGTCTCACATCGAGACACGCGGATGTTGTTTGTTTGCGAGAGTGTGTTCCCTAGTAATGCGACTGTTAGTTGCATTGAAATGTCGAGACCATCTTTAACGGACGGTCTAGGTAGGAAGGTCCACCCGGCGTGGTGAATATTTTTGTAGATCGTGTGGCGAATTGCGGAAATTTGTGATTATAATTCGCCTGGACGGGATTCAAGTATATGATTACTCTCCATGCTAGTACTAGGAAGCCGTCTGGTGTGGTTATGTCGTAGGGTTTAGAGGAGGAGCCCTCATCGAGTGTTGATGTTTTGCTCATCACATGGTGTATTATTGTTGTCCTGGATTAATCCAGTGACGGATTGGTCGTGTGCGGATGGACTGATTGAGTGATATGGTTACGGACGTAGCTTGTGGCGAGTTGTAGCCGAGAGAACTTGAAGGTATATGTAGTGATTTTCGTATTTTCCTATATGGAAACTCTGGACGTTGAGTGTATGAGTTATCGTTTGTTGCGGTAGTGCACGCTAGTGATTATTAGCGTGTGGTTAGATCTTCGGATTTGTAGAAGATGTTATGGATGTCGGGCTTGGTTGTGTTTCTTAAGATCGTGAGGCGTGACGACGATGTTTGTCAGTAAATTGTTCTACTCTTAGGACGATTGTGAAGTGTATGGTATGAGTTTGGATACTCGGCGTAGGAGCAACGGTTATGGTAGTTTCGACTCGTGGGTTGATTACCCAATATTGTTGTATTATGATGCATTAGTGCACGAAGCGAGAGTGCGGATGCAAGTACTACTTGTGTGACTCCGCGTTGGAAGCGGAAATGTTCGTGGGAGGAGTGCTTAACTTCTAGTGTTTGTGCGGATCACGAGGACGTGATCCAATTTAAGTGGGGGAGAGTTGTAACACCCGTTTTCAGTTACACGTTATTTCGAGCGTCATTCGAAATACGAGACATGTAAGCGTATATTTGGATCCCAAATAAATTTGGAGTTGATGTTCTAAAACCTTACCATTGGATAGTAAATCTCATTACGTTTCCAACGATATTTGATTCGTCGAAAACGGAGTTACGGTTTGAAAGTTACGACCAAAACAAGTTCAGTTTCAGACTCAGTTCATTGGGACTCCGTCCAGGCTTTGGGACGCCGTCCAACAATGAAGGTTAGGACGCCGTCCAAGCTTTTTGGACGCCGTCCAAGAATGAAGGGTGGGACGCCGTCCTGCCATTTTGGACGCCGTCCAAAGTGCCTGACAGGCCAACAGCTGTATTTTAAAGGTTTTAAAAGAGGGTATTTGGGTCTTTTCACTTGGGGGTCGGTTTTGATCCATTAAAACTGATCCACTCTCATTCTTATCCCCATTTCACCTTCTCAAACACTCTCATCAAACCCTAGTGAGAGAGAGAGGTTCTAGCGAGAGAGAGTTGGGGATTTGGAGAAGAAGAAGTGTGATTCGGGTCGGGTCTCAAGAGTTAAAGTTGTTCACCTCGTTCACGGCTACGTGGTGGTAGTGTTGGTAAGCTCTAAATCCGAATTTAATTGTTAAGATTCTTGTGTACATTTAGGGTTTCAGCTTGTAATTTGTAAAACCCTTTTAGATGATGAAGAGGGTTTATGGAAACCCACTATTTTGATATTTTGCGGGTTTTGGGTTGGTTAATGATTTAAGCATGTTTAAGGTTTGTAAGTGGGGTATAATCACTAGTATTAGTGATTTTAGGAGTGTTGGAACTTGTAAGACCCATTTGGGGGTAAAATGGGTGAATTTGGGTTATGTTGAGATAAGGAAAACCCTAATAGCTATGATCTAGGGTTTGGCCATGTGAATTGAAGTTGTAAGTGTTAAATTGTGTTGATTCGTCATTAATACACTTGTAAATGATGGAAGAATTGTAAATGAGTTAAGGTTAAGACCTAGATTGGTTTAAATGGTGTCAAATATAATTTTGGTTCAATTGTACTTGTTGGATGGGTCGGAATTACCACCCGTAGTGGTAATTGGTGAAGTCCACTTTATGTGTCTAAATGGGCGGTTTGTGGTGATAGGTGTAAACCCTTGGTTAAGGGTGTTGAAGTCGAATTCTCTCGTAGAGAATGTATGTTGATTGTTTGTATATCTATATGCGTATTATAGGTAAAAGGTTTGCTCGGTTGCTTTTGGAGGCGATTTACGTTTATGACTTGTGCGGGCAATTCGAGGTGAGTGGAATAATTATATGTGTAGGTATATAATGTATCTATTTGTTGTAGCGTGAAATGTGTAGCGTCGAGGTGCTAAGACACCATGTTTCACGTGAAGAGTGTAGCATCGAGGTGTTAAGATGCCACTTGGGTGTAGCATCGAGGTGTTAAGATGCCACCTAGGAGTGTAGTGTCGAGGTGTTAAGACACCACTCCGTAAAATAATGAGTGTTGCATCGAGGTGTTAAGATGCCACTCGGGGTGATGTGCCGAGGTGTTAAGGTGCCACCCTAGGGGTTAGTGGTGCGAGGTGTTAAGTGCCCTAACGGATGTTATGAACACCGATGGCGTTTTCGCGAGCGTTGTTCCCTTGTACTATTGGTTAACCATGGTTATTTGTGTTGTAGCGTAAGCATATTATATTTGTTCATATTATATATGCTTTTGTTATGCTAGCTTGATTATTGGAGGTTATAGCTTGTAATTGAGATGATAAGCTAATTGTGTTGCTAGCATGTATGCGGTATGTGAGTAAGTGTTTGCAAGTAGGTATATTATATATGTATGTGTATAATTATTGCATTCACTAAGCCTCGGCTTACCCCTCTCGTTGTTTACCTTTTTACAGGTATTGTGTTATTGATGCTAGCTAGTTGTTAGACTAGACGTGCAGGAGCGGTTGGGCTTGATGGGGTAGCTTTCGGATAATTGGACGCGGATGGAGGTTTTTAGTAGTCCCCGGGATTATGCTCTTGGTATCGGGTTGGGTTGTAGAGTTCTAATCCGTCTAAAGAGATAAATGGGTCGAAACTGCTAATTTATTTGTAATACGGGTCATTGTGAGCCCGGGGTTGTAAAACTTGTTTTTATGGTGGCAATGTCTTAGTTTTACTTAATATGTCATATTGTGAAAATGGTCTCGTTGAAAAGTGTCGGGGAGCGAGTTTTTCGCTCGCGTGTAAACAAAAAACTAATCAGTACTTTTTAGTTCATTGGAACGCCATCCCAAATCCTTGGACGCCGTCCCAGTTGTAAAGACTGGACGCCGTCCCGATTTCTGGACGCCGTCCAGATGGGCAGTCACAGAATTTTTTTTTTTTTTTGTGTCGTGTTTTTGGTAAATCAATGTTGGGTTGTTACATTTTTTTTTTCTTCAACACAAATGCATTGAACAATATTGCAATTTGTTAGTTTCTGACCCACTAGTATTTTTTTTTCATATTATATATATGTACATATTCACACAATACAATCATCACACCATCTTTTTGACTAAACATGTTTAGATTCCTAGCACTCAAACATCAAACAAAAAAAAAAACAAACTTTCATTCTTTAATACAATTATCATAATTCGTACGGAGTAATAATCCTTTGATTAAATTAATAGATGAATTATGAATTGCCTTTGATTGTTTATACTTAAATTTCCACAAAGCTACTTTAAGTCACGAGATGGGACTGTTACTCAATTACCCTAATGATACGTATTACTTTCACCAACTTTTTACACCAATCAGGTTACCACTTTATTATATTATGATACTTGTTTATATAAACACTCATCAACCAATTAAGAAACCATCTATCAGCTTATACTTTCTGTTGATTACCCGAACAATCACTCGACCACCATGAATTTCTGTCTCGACTATCGAGCAAACACTCACACGACCTTCCACTCTATAATCACCACTACACCTTCTTCTTCCTTCTCTTTTCTTCAAGAACACCTGAACCACCATCACCTTCAATCACCTTGAACACTTGAAACCATCATCTTCCATAACCACCACCGGACCACCACAGCTTAACCATCACTCCTCCATCTGATCACCATCAATGATTACTACTCCTGTACCATTTTTTTCTGTCGAAGAGAACCCAACACCACACAACCATCGAACCATCGTCAATCACCACTCTTTATTACTATTTCTGTTTGGCTGTTCAAATCACATACCACCATTATTCACCTCTTCCTGCTTCTGTTTACTACGTATTCCTGCAGCTGCTATATAGCCGTTTCTTCTACAGCCGATTAATGAAGATGATGATAATACCCATTAATTACGATGATACATGAATAAAGATAGATACGATGATGATAGTTAGCGATAGGATGATGATGAATATATAATACGAACCTGTTATGTTTGTTAACTGCCGGTGTGTTATTACGGTTTCCACTTCCTACTGTCGTTCGATTGTACCCAAACAAACCCATAACCGACACCTTCATCAACAACACCACACCATCTCTCTCTCTCTCTCTCTCTCTCTCTCTCTCTCTCTCTCTCTCTCTCTTATTTTCTCTCTCTCTTCGGTTTGCAGCTGGAACAATTGTGAGAAAACCACCACCACTGCCGTGTTTTGCTGCTATTCCGGTTCTTCTTCTGACTGCTATTATTTTCGCATTTATAAAGGAAGATCCCCATTGTGGCTTTAGATATAAAACTGAGGGAAACAAGTTATAGTTCATTAGGATTTAGTAGTGGGATGTTAATATAATGGTAGGGACAAGAATTTTTGCTAAACCATTACCTCTTGTTCTTTGGATTCTAATGACAGCACAATACACGCGTATATGTATAAAACAAATATAGAATGGATCCTAAGTTGAGTAGTGGGGATAAATTATTATATCCGCAAATAATTCCTTTCTGTTTAAAATTCCTTCTAGTGACTAGAATAGGTTATAGGATTGTTATTGGTTTGATTTTGGGTCGTAAAAGATCAAGAGATTTTGTTGGGCCGTGACCCAACCTAGGCCATGTGGTTAGGCTGCTGCTATGCCGTGTTCTGCTGTTATTCGAAGATTCAACCGCCACATGGTGTATCACTTTAATTGTGCCGTTTTCTATTACAATTCTCCATAAAAAAAAATCGAACAATAAACAATAACATCGAAATTACGAAGAAGTAGCACATGATGGTGATTATGATGATAACGATGGTGGAGATGGAGAACATAAATGATGATGATTATGAAAATAATAACAACAATAATATACGTATACACTAGGATGATAGTTGAGGTAGATGAAAGATGATGATGATGGTAACAAAGAGGTTGGTGTTACCTTTGATCGATTGAGTTATAGAAGGGATGAAGAATAGTCACGAACTAGATATATAGATTTAAGTTGTATATTAAATCAGAAAAACTGGATGGCTTAGCTGGTTAGGAGGGTGGTTGTTTATCGAGAGGTCGGAAGTTTAAGTCCCGGCTTGAACAGTTTATTATTCTTTTTGGAGTCTTTGAAGGTAGTTCATTTATCAAGTTATTATTATTATTATTATTAATATTATTATTATTAATATTATTATTATTGTTCTGATTATTATTATTGTTGTATTTAGTATTAAAAGTATTATTATTATGAGTAATATTAGTAATATTGTTAATATGAGCATTAGTATTATTAGTAGTAATAATATTATTATTATTATTATCATTATTACCTTCATATTAACAAAATTATTATAACAAATGAATATTTTTTATATAAAAGTATATTTATTACGACTATCATAATATTTCATATAATTATATATATCAAGATTGTTATAAAAATATTTACATATAACGAATTATTGATTTTTTTAATATAATATTAAACTATATAAATATTAATTATTTTAAATATATACAAATTCAATATATAAGATATATAATTTAAGATATAATATATAAATTGTTCGATTACAATTATTTGTGTGTTAATATATATATATATATATATATATATATATATATATATATATATATATATATATATATATATATATATATATATATATATATATATATATATATATATATATATATATATATATATATATATAAATGATTTAGGTTCGTGAATCCGATGCCAACACTACACTTGTTAAATGACGTCATATGTATTTTTACTACAAAATACAGTATGGTGAGTTTCATTTGTCTTTTTACCCTTTATATTTTTGGACTGAGAATACATGCGCAATTTTTATAAATGTTTTACGAAATAGATACAAGTAATTGAAACTACATTATATGGTTGAATGATCGAAGCCAAATATGCCCCTTTTACTTGGTAACCTAAGAATTAGTAAACCAGTCTACTAATTGACGCGAATCCTAAAGATAGATCTATTGGGCCTAACGAACCCCATCCGTTGTAGCGGATGCTTTAGTACTTCGATGTTGTTTTATATCATGTCCGATGGATGTCCCGAAATGATAGGGGATATTCTTATATGCATCTTGTTAATGTCGGTTACCAGGTGTTCAATCCATATGAATGATTTTTGTCTCTATGCATGGGACGTATATTTATGAGAAATGAAAATGAAAATCTTGTGGTCTATTAAAATTATGAAATGATTATTTATGATAAACTAATGAACTCACCAACCTTTTGGTTGACACTTTAAAGCATGTTTATTCTCAGGTATGAAAGAAATCTTCCGCTGTGCATTTGCTCATTTTAGGGATATTATTTGGAGTCATTCATGACATATTTTGAAAGACGTTACATTCGAGTCGTTGAGTTCATCAAGATTATTATTAAGTCAATTATAGTTGGATGTATTATGAAATGGTATGCATGCCGTCAACTTTCGTTGTAAAGAAAGTTTGTCTTTTAAAAACAAATGCAATGTTTGTAAAATGTATCATATAGAGGTCAAATACCTCGCGATGTAATCAACTATTGTGAATCGTTTATAATGTATATGAACGGGTCCTTTCACCAGCGTGGTGAATAGATTTTGACGCAAGAAAAGATTTTCAGGCCTCTAATTAAACACCATTTTATTAATTTCATTCTAGAAAGAAAATAATGGAAACGGAAAACATGTCGTGTGAAACAAACGTGGATTGATAGAGTTATTCTCAATAATTTTATGAAACAATCGGATGTGGATGGTTGTTTATGCTAATGCTCATGCTTGGACTCGGACTCGGATTCGGGCTCGAACTCGGACTCGGATTCGGACTCGTGGTCGGACTCATTGTAGGCTTTATTTTGAGCTTCTATTTGTGCTAATGGTCTTTTTAGCCGTGATGTTAGCCTTCTTTTGTTGCGGGGATCGTTAAGTTGGTTTTTGCTTTCGTAGTCGTGATGTTAGCCTACTTTTGTCGCGGGGTTTGTTAGTTCGTTTTTACTTTCGTATGTGTGTCTTGCTCGTGTTTCGTTGTATTTGCTAGCTTCTGGCTAGTTGTATTGCGTTCTTTTTTTCTATAATAAATTTCTTGCCTTTCAAAAAAAAAAATATACTATCTTTCGTTTGTGCATTATAATAAATGATATGATAGTGGTTCGATATTTGTGGTATAGGATTTGTCATTGTTAAATGACCGATGTGTATGTATGAGTTACACCTTGTTTGGTTGTATATGGCTAAAAGTGATTGTGTATAAATCATTACCTATAACTTACTGCATAATTGTAAAGATAACATAATGACATTTAATAATCATTTCTAATTTAATTTTTCTGAAAAGAAATAAACTTACATATTACATAATAATAATCTAATTATAATCCTCATCATAAGTTTGTTGGAACTTTAGTTTATTTGTGGTCCAGTATAATATTTCAATTTCAACTTTCATATCTATAGTTTCTATTAAAATTCTATAATGATGATGTCATTATTAGACTAATTACTTTGTTAAAAGAAAATTAAAAAACAAAAGAAAAAAATCTAAGCATGGTGGGTGATGTCATTAATCTAAATAATTTTGAATTAAAATTAAATCTTATTAATTAATTATTATTATTATTTATTAAATCTTATTAATAATTATTTTATTATTAATATAAATAATTAATTATTTTGAATTGAGTACGAGAAGGTATAAAAACTAGGCAGAAGGAAACCAATTTTAAAGTATTTTAATTTACACTTTTAAAATAAAATGACAACCAATATTATCTCTTATATTTTTTTATTTTTTTTTGAAAAGCAAGAAATGTTATTGTTAATAATGGTATGTGTAGTTACATGGACCTATATAATCTATATATTGGATAATCGAAGTAACATGAAAACTAATAATAAGGAGGCTAGCCATATAGAACTATTCATATGAAACGAGGAAAAGTCGAACTTGAAAATCAAGCCGGAGGAAATAGGATAACAGTGACGATCGAGCGCCAACAAAGTTACCCAACTGACACCCCGTTTAATCGCCCCTCATAAGAAATAAATAGAACTATTGGGCATCAATTAACCAATACCCACACGATGATGAGGGTCCGCAACATATGATGATAGATTGATTAACCATTGGTGCCATTCGATTGGTTTCTTTTTTCTCGAGCGTTTAGATATCCAACTATAACTTTGGGATTGGATTTTCGGATAGTATTGTTGCGGGGTTCCAATCTTTTTTTGAGAATACTTTTAGATTTCTATGTTTCTAAAGTGTGTAGCACACGGTCCATTTGGTTCCTTACCCAAAAAAAAAAAAAAAAAAAAAAAAAAAAAAAAAAAACCAATATTGTTACAAGTAAAAGATTGTTGGTTGATTATGGAGTCTTCGATATTAGAGATCATGGAGCTAGATTGGTTCCACCATTTTATTACAAGTGAACATATCTCTTATGATTAGATGTGGATTGTTTAATATGTGTGATGCCCCGTACAAAACCATCGTGTACGAATCATCAACAACAGGATCATTGCAAGGTTAAGTACTATATGCGTTTTCAAAAAGAGTTTGCATTCAATAATAAAGTGATGTCTAAACCAACATCGAATGTTTTACAATCTAAAAGCATGCTTCACTAAGTAGAAGAAAATAATAAGTGTACGTGACCACAACGGTCGTTACAAGTCATAGTTTAAAAGTACTAAAGTATGAATGCAAGATAAAGTAGTTCATGCGACGATAACTCTAAGCAGCAGGTGTCTACAGCACGACTAGTACACAGCGGAAGCTAAACTCAAGCACCTGAGAAAAACATGCTTAAAAACGTCAACACAAAGGTTGGTGAGCTATAGTTTAAGTATAACAGTATGTAAGGTAGGCCACGAGATTTCAGTGCTACAAAGAGCGTTTCAAAACAGTATGATAAAGTATATGTTAACCGTGGGCACTTGGTAACTAACTTAACGTTTATACCCCCTGAAAGTACACTTGGCAAGTGCGTATGTCTACGAAGTATTAAACACTCGTTAAATGCTAGCGCTACTAGCCCGAATGGGGATGTCAAACCCTATGGATCCATATCTAAGATTCGCGTTCACGGTTCAAAAACCAATGATTAAACGTTACCGAGCTAAAGGGAATGTTTATGCCGTTGTATAACCCACACATATATAAGTTTAAGTACTCGTGCCTAGTATGTAAAACATAAAATCCGCATGTATTCTCAGTTCCCAAAATAAGTTAAAGTAAAAAGGGAATGCTATAACTCACAATGATAATGTAGTCGTAAAGTCGGTTCGGAAAAGGTGTGCAAGTAATCGGTCCGAAGGTCCTCAACCTAAGGCAAATAGTACTAAGTCAGTAAATCATTTTAATAGGTTTAAAAGTATGTAATTAAGGTCTTAAGGGTCATCATCATTCATCATCAAACAAAAGGCGTAAAGTAAGTTTCGTTTATGAAAGTAGTTTACAATAAAGGCTGAGTTCAGTCAGTCACCACGGCCTATACCCTTACTGAATTAAGGTGAGACCAGTGGCCATGGCTCCGTCTATGAGTCCCTTAAGTGTGGTAAAATTTACAGAAGCAAACTCGTCTTGGTTTGACCGTGGCGACGGTCTAAGTGCGAGTAGGTCAGAAATTTCTGCACAACGTTAAAGGACATAGTGACGATCGGAGGGCCATAAATCCTAAACCGTAACTCGGATTAAGACGAGTCCTATATGAAAAGTTATATACTCGAAAAGTTATATCTATAAATCATAATCAAAACAGCCCAGGTCTACTGGTCTGATACAGAGACAGCAGGTCAGTAGGGTTTGGACAGAAACAGTAAGTTTAAGTGAGTTCCGGTGGTCTTGGTGCTTGATGTTCATCATGGTTCTCATCCTTGATGCATATAGCTTCAAGTGTACAACTCCTTGATGTGTCTACATCATCTCAACCAAGTATTGACCATCATAACACTAGTGCAAGTCTAAGACATGAAGCACAACTCACTTAAGAGTTGCATGTAGTTTGATGTACCAAAGTTACATCAAAGTCTTAGGTTTGACACTTACATGAACTATAAAGCTAATAATAAGTTACCAACTTGAAAATGAACTTATAAATCAAGATCTTAAGATGTAGAACATAGTTCTTGGTTAGATCTTGAAGATCCAAGACCCAAAAGTCTAGATCAAGCATAAGTATACAAAGTTATTTTTAAAGAAAACTTATTTGTGTGTTCTTGAACTTTCAAAGTTAACTTTAAGTTCAAGATTAATGAGATCAAAGGTAACTAGTAACATTTGACCAATAATAACATAAATCATGAAATTTAAGTGCAAGTAAATGAAGTAAATAGCTAAGTAAACAAGTAATTAAGTTCATGGTTTGCATACTTTAAAGATTCAAGCCTAAGCTTGATCTTTAAGGAAAGTAAACTTTAAAGTTTATTTCATGAATCACAAGTATGTTTTTAACACATGAACTTACAAACTTTTGAAACAAGTAATGAGTGGAGATCATAAACTAGAGAGTTTATGTCTTGTATGTTCTTGAAGATACAAGATAAAATGATGAACAAACTAGTGAGTTTGATTCATAATAACTAGTAAGTAATTACAACAAGTAAGTAAACTACAAGTAACTAACAACAACAACAAGTGATGATGATGATTCAAGATGTATATGTTTCGGTTTTTGGCCAAGAAAGAAAGGAGAAAAGAGCTTGTTACTTACAAGGTTTAGAGAGAAAAGTGAGAGAGAAAGAGTGAAAAGATGAAAGCAAATGAATGTGTGTTTGAATGAGAGAAGTCTAGGAAGTGAGGTAATGAAAATGAAAGCCAAAAAAAACTCTCCTTCTATGCCTAAAGGCCTACGGCTGCAGCTGATTCAAAAGGGGGGAGTGAAGTATTCCATGGTCACTAGTATGTAAAGCTCACAAAAGTAGGATAATAAGGTGGTATGTGCATGGGGATGATATGTAACAAGATTCTATAAGTCTTTAACTAACTAGTTGTAACCTAAATGATACTTACATGCAAGTATGGGCTTAAGAGTTCATGAATGAAGTAGGGTGGGCTCTTTAAGTCCACTAACAATAATTAAAGCCCAAGTTTCAAGTAGTAACAAGTTAATCCAATTAAAAGTCCATTAACACTACTAAATGCCCAAGTAATTAACCAACAACCTTAGTTAATTAAAATGATTAATAAAACTTAATCATGAATGCAAATAATACTTGAAAATATTATTCGTGAAGTTTCGTGTGTCACAAAGACGTTTCGGGCACTTAAAAGTCAAGTACGGGCAATCATGGTAACATGTAAATGTAATAACATACATTCGTTTAATCACACGTATTAATAATAATAATTATTAATAAATAAACGTTGGAAATTCCAGGGTCGTTACATTACCCACCTGTTAAAGAAAATTTCGTCCCGAAATTTTAAGCTGAGGTAGATGGAGGAGTCGGGAAAAGGTGAGGATACTTCTGCATCATTTGATCCTCTCGCTCCCAAGTAAACTCAGGTCCTCGTTTGGCATTCCATCATACTCGTACAATCGGAATCTTGTTGCGTTTCAAAGTTTTGATCTCACGATCCATAATCTCAACTGGTTCTTCCACAAAGTGGAGTTTGTCGTCAATCGTAAGTTCCTCAAGTGGTATGATAAGTTCCGGTGCAGCAAGACACTTCTTCAAGTTTGACACATGGAAGGTAGGATGAACTGCGCTCAATTGTGCTGTGTAACGACCCAAACTAACCCGCGAACAAACCACGTGAAAATACAAAATAAAAAAAAAATTGCTGCACAATGAACTGGCGCGGCGCGCCATTCGGGTCTGTCCGGAAAGTCTCAAAATGCGAAAAAGATTGACTAGTTCCCGACACTTTTAGACGAAACGCTTTTTACCATACATCCAAATATATAAAACTAACCTGTTTCAAATATAAAATCAATGTTTTACAAGCGGGGCCCACATCAGCCGTCTTACGAGTTTAATACAATTTACGAGTTTCGACCACCAAAAAGTTTAAGTTCCAAACTACACAATGAGCATGGCGTTTGGGATTAAACTACCCAACTATCGGTCAAACTCCAAGAGCTACTAAAGCCAAAAGCGTCCCCTAGCATCAAGCGGGATCTCTAGTCCAAAACGATGCCCTTACCCTTGTCCAAAACCGAACCTATAAAAATAGTAAACAACGAGAGGGTAAGCAAAGCTTAGTGAATGCAATAATTATACGAATACATATATAATTATACCTACTTGCAAACACTTACACACCAAACCGCAAACACGCTAGCATACACATTTAGCTTATCGTCACAATAACAAGCTATAAATCTCCAATACCACAAGCTAGCATAACAACCGCATATGAATATAACTCGAATAATATAATACGCTTACAACACAAATAACCATGGTCGACCAATAGTACAAAGGAACGGCGCTCGCGAAAACGCCATCGGTGTTCGTAACATCCGTTAGGGCACTTAACACCTCGCACCACTAACCCCTAGGGTGGCACCTTAACACCTCGGCACATCACCCCGAGTGGCATCTTAACACCTCGATGCATCACTCATTATTTTTTACGGAGTGGTGTCTTAACACCTCGACACTACACTCCTAGGTGGCATCTTAACACCTCGATGCTACACCCGAGTGGCATCTTAACACCTCGATGCTACACTCTTCACGTGAAACGTGGTGTCTTAACACCTCGACACTACACATTTCACGCTACAACAAATAGATACATTATATACCTACACATATAATTATTCCACTCACCTTGTCACCTTGAAGAATGCTACCGAATAATCTGCAACTCGTCAATGGAAAGTACCTATTCCATTATCACAAATTCAACAACACACTTAGATTGGATTTACAAACCAACCCAATTTGACACTTAGTGCAAATTTGACCCAAATGCACTTCCAAGTACAAACCGCGCCCAAAATTAACCAATAATCACTAACACAAGTGAGAATGGTCTTAATACGCCAATTAAACCCAATCATAGGTGTTAAACACCTATCTTTTCCATAAAGACACTTAAACCCTAATTTGACCCATAAGAAGTCAATAACACGCCATTAGCAAGTTTTGACACCAAAACATATTTACCTCGGTTTTATACTTCAACTTAATCCATTTTAAGTTTATAAACCTTACTAAATCGACAATTGGGTCATAACCGTCACCGAACCCTAATTTTGACCCATAGTCAAAATTAGTCAACCAAATAACCCTAAATGGGTTCCAATACTTCCATAATCACTAAACCTAGTGATTAAACCCAAATTCAAGTTCTAAACATAACCAATTTGTTCACCAACCCAAAATCCACCAACACTAACAATAAACCCGATTACTAGCATCACTAAACCCACTTCATGAGTCTAAATGGGTTTATCAACAAATCAAGTTCAAACCCTAACTTTGAATAGCAAAATCAACAATGAAATTTGGAGTTAGAACTTACCAATACCGCCAAAATGATGCCGTTGACGAGTAGAACAACTTTAATGCTTGAGGTTTGACCCGAAACAACCTCCTTCTTCTCCAAATGGAGTTCTCTCTCACTAGAACTCAATCTCTCTCTAGGGTTTGAGGATGGGAGTGTTTGTGTGGGTGAGAAATGAGCTCCAATGGAGTTCTAGGTCAGTCTTGATGACCCCAAACCGACCCTAATTGAAAAGACCAAAGTACCCCTCATTTAAACCTTTTAAAAAGGCTGAAAATTGCCTCTGCAGCAATCGGCGCGCCGCGCCAGAAGGTGGAGCGCCGCTCCAAATAACTGGAAATTGTGGTCGAGCCCAAAACAGGTTTCAGCAACTTGTTTTGGCCATAACTTTTCGATCGTAACTCCGTTTTCGATTAATCAAATATCGTTGGAAACGTAATAAGATATTCTATCCAATGGTAAGGCTTTGAAACATCAACTCAAACTTTATTTGGGGTTGAAAAGATACGTACGCACCTTGTCACTTCGGACAACGTCCAGTTTCCTTCGACGTTCGAGCAAGCAACACGTACACTTCATACACGCATCATACACCATAAATACATTATGTACAATAAATATTTGGGTCTTACAACTCTCCCCCACTTAAACTCGATCACGTCCTCGTGATCTTCTCCACTTAACCAATTCGGAACTACTCAACGGTCCTCAATTATAAGTCCCAATCCGACTTTTCTAAGCAATTCTTCCCAATGAATTGCCTTTAACAACAAAAATCGTCACCCGCGATTTTATCGAAACTAAAATCCGAGCACTAAAACCTGCTCGATCCCCCATTCATCAGGAAAACTCAACCGATCTCGTACCGAGATATCAACCCTATAGTGTACCCTTTCCAAGTACAATGCTAAAAACAACCAAATATCGACCTAAGGTCAACAACCCAAACGATGAAGACCAAGTAAAGGCGAATCCTTACGGATAACACTTACCATCTAACACCCTTAGTAGTGCGCAAACATAGCTATTACGCAACTACCCAATTACGTGAGCAAAATACGGCTATTACATCACTAATCACACAACATGGTCCTTACGACCGAACCATCGGAGCTTAAAACAACCAGTGGTTCTCAAGTCCAACAACGCGAAGGTTAGTTCACACGAAACCCATGGTGTACAAAAACGGCTATCGTGATATATCCGTAGTGTGCAAAAATGGCTATTGCGACACTACCAACCATATGTGAGCGAAACACGGCTATCGCATCACTATTTACCAACGTGTGAGTAAAAATCGGCTATCACTCACAACCACGAGTGGTTAACGAAGAGCTAATCCTTCCGGATATCCCTCGTCACCTATCTTAAGTCAAACGCGGTCAACATAGACATAACCCCAAATAAACACCACATAATCACCTTGTAGTTCACAAAATGGCTATTGTGTAACTACCACCCAAAGTATACGATAATGAGGCATCGTAACCTTTCTCAAAGTCCCATTACTCTATTCCCAAAGGTAACCACACGGCTATCACAATCGAGCCAAGAACCACCCACATTACTCATAGACACAACAATAATTCCCTAGAAGAGAATCCGACATACACATCCCTTTACCGAGGGATCTTACCTTGCTCTTCGAACACGTAAATTATCTCCCAATGAGATTTACCACCTTACCACCGCGGTGATAATTTAAATCCAAAAAACATAAGTACAATTTATTCCAAATCGTACTTTTACCACAATAGACCAATGTAGGTCTCAACACTAGCTTCGAATCCCTACGAGCATCGTCCAAATATCACTGCAATAGAACACCTTCGTGCAAGAGTACAAACTCCCCCACTTAGGACTCCGTGTCGTAACCACATCATCGAATAATAGCATCCCGTGGAATGACCACTTATCAAGATACACAACCAATATCCTCATTGGTCATAGTCCTTGAATTCTCGCGAATTCGTCCTTAACAATAAATTCCGACGATAAACACATGCTCACTTTTGCAGAAAGAGTGACCACTAACCTAACAACTAATGCGCCAAATCGCATTACCATAACTCCTATGAGAGAGACGAGGTTCACCCGTCTTGCATCTCTTAATACGCACGTTACCATAATCTTGCTCCAACCTTGAGCATACGAAGGAATTTAAGCTATCCTTAAACTCTTGAACGAAGAGTCTACCACAATTTACACAACCCTTACACTTGCAATAATCCAATTGCTATAGTTTGTCAAATTTCCACCTAGTCACTCATGTACCTAAGGGTTTCTATCCGGTACCCTAAGTACAATGTAACCGCAACACCATCGGAGTCGAATACCACGCTAGTAGGTATGAAAGAGGCACCTAATGTCGCGTCACGTAGAATCCTTTACCAACATACATCGAGATCCAAAACACTCGATTTCTCGGGTTTCATCCCACCCGTAGAACCTCATGGTTCATCAACTTCAACACGAGAGCGAACACGCTCTAACATCCGAACACCAAAACTCATTTCCATGGCTTGGTAGAGACATTTCCCAAATACTAAGGAATGCTTGGTTACGCCAAGTCTTACACCCTTCACCCGACAATCCAAAGTCACCATAGGGTACTTCCATTAGGAACGTCACCCATATCAATAACATGCACAACACAATTGAGACCTTAAGGGTCTCGCTCGAACGAGCTAAACAACCCGATACCAACCAAAATGCCTAAGCGCCCAAGGATTCGCACCATAGGATCAAGGCACAACACACCACTTATACACTCTGCTGAGAGCAAACCGGAACTATAAACGTAAACCGCCCGCTTGCTACGAATTATCTCCAACGGAGAATAAAGTTTAGCTAAGACTTACGCGCATACCGCATGTTATTTATAACGACCCTCATTTTTCCATTCTATATTTTTCCAATATTAAATGCCCAAACAATATAATCAAAACTTAATGATTAAACTTTAATCAACAATTGTTAAGTATTAAGAGTTAGAAAACATATTAATTAACTTTGTGCAATAATTGACAAGTTAATAAAAGATGAAAATAATAAACTGTTAGTCGACACTCACTGCTAATTAAAATTTATGCATTTATGTAATATTATAACTGATAACCTATAAGTAATAAATAAAAATTGACATTTATATAAATAATAAAACAATTGAGAACTAAATATATACAAGTCATGAATTAGTAAAAAGAAAATAATACTTATCATGTAGTAAATGTAAAAAAATAATAATAGTAATAATAATGAGACTAAAGAATCTTAAACAATTACATCCTTATGTTGACTAAAAATTAAAATAATATATATATAAACTAGTACCACCTATTGTTGACTAAAAATTATAAAATAAAATAAAATCATTAATTAGAACATCCTTATGTTGACTAACACTCTAATACTTGCACTATATAAACTCCTAGTTTCTCATTCACAAATCACACCAAAATCCTCTCTCAAAAACAATCTCTCCCTCTCCCTCTCCCTCTCTTGTGGTATTCGGATCTTCAAGCTTGTTCTTCAAGAATCTTCAAGGAGTTCTTCAAGATTTTTAAGGCTTTGATCTTCCATCTTCATCGTGTTCATCTTTTCTTTGTTAATTATCTTGAATCTTCAAAGGTATAACATAAACCCTAAACTATTTACATAAACTTTAATCTTTGTTAATTCATATTCATATTATAAACTTGTTATTCATAAGTATATACATAAACACTCCTAGATTTATATATACATATATACATGTAAAAAAAATATTTTTATGTATATATACGAATTATATATACATATACATATTAAAACCTTAAACCCTAATACTACTTATACTAGTACTTAACATGTATACACTATTACTATTACTAGCACCTATAACCTACTACTTATATTGTAGCACAAAAATATTTTGGGATATGTATTAGAGATGTATAGATCTTCGAACTTTCTTGACGAATGGTTTCTACGAGATTCTAGGCAGAGGGTTTGGATTTCCGATTTAAAGGGTCCTATGGCTCAAGCCCCTAGATCTAAATTAGCCATTCGAAGGGAAAGGGGTGATTGGAAGCTTATCTAATACGGCAAGTATCCTAAAATGAAAAACACTCATAAAAGTAGAAACTCTATAGTCATAGAAACTTAGTAAAATAAGAAACTTTCTAAAAATGGAAACATTATAAAAATAGTAACTTACTAGGAATAGAAACTTAGTAAAACAAACTATACTTAAACACATACTTAAACTTAAACATGGGCAAAACACTTAACTACTCTTAAATGTCAATAGGTTGACTTTACTGCTCACTCGTTCAACTCTTTATTCCGAGGAATAACTCTCTCTCTACTTACTAAGGTGACTTTCATAGCCCCACTCTTATTGCTATAGCACTTTTTATACTTACTGGGGTGAGACACATGCTGCTTTTACTATTTACAATTTAGACACAAGTACCAACTAAAACTATGCTATACCCGGCTATGTCCGACTAAGTCCCTACAGTGATATTTTTAGGTGCTGCGGCATGCTTAGTTATTGGGGGTAGGCCTATCGGGAGTAACGTCCCCGATACATTTGATGTTATCGTTGTATTGCTTGATAATGAAATTAAACCGACAAGTAGAACTAACTTGTCATGGGGCAAACTTGAACGTTTAGTCTAAATATCACGCACTGGCATAACTTTTTGATCCTGCGGAAGATCAACCTTACAAATTAAATCTTGTGGTCTAAAACAAACGGTCAAACTTATTTGTTAAACCTATGAACTTCACTCAACCTTTTGGTTGACACTTTAGCATGTTTTTGTCTCAGGTGCTGTTTGATTCAAGCTCTTATACTTACTGCTTATGTGATGCTACTTGGACATAGGATCAAGAGATATCGCATTTATTACTTCTGCATGTGAACATTTCCATTATTGTTATTCCTATCATTGTAACTACGTTTCATTTTCAACTGCGTGCTCAATAAAGTTTGTTTTATCATTTAGTATTGTTCTCGTATATTATAATATGTTGGTTGATTTGATATTAAGTCACATTTCACCCAGGCCCTAACTGGGGGTGTGACAGATTGGTATCAGAGCCAGGCTGTTATAGAGAACCAGGATTGCATTTTTATGTGTGCCTTACTTGTTAGCTAGGGTGCCTTAGCAATCTAGGAAACTATAACCTTTCCTGCCTTAGACTTAAAGCACTTAGGATTGTCGTATAATCTTAACAATTATGCTTTAATAAACTTGACTCAAAGATTCTAATCAAGGTCTCTTTCCTAATGATAGGATGTCAAGCTCAAGCGTTAACAAGTCCAACAAAGCAACTCACAACCCTACCACCGAAGTAGGTGTTGAACACTCTTCAACTTCGAGACCAGTTCGAAGTCCTCTTTATAATCCTGCTTCACCACCGCTGAATTATAGCCCGAATACTATTTTAGATTCACATGGGTCTCCTCAATACTACCCAACTCCGAGAACCCAAGATAAGGGAAAACGGCATGAAGAAGTTGGTCCATCAAGGAAGAGAGCCCGATCTCCTTTTTATGATGGTCCTAAGTATGAAATCATGAGATTACGAAATGATACCGAGAGAAACATTGGAGGTCTACTTCGCCACATGGAAAGAGTGGATCGTCGAATGAAGAAACTTATGAAAGAAAACGTCGAGCTAAGAAAGGAGTTGCTGATGCTAAAGTGCGAGGAAGAACGCAACACTCGCTGGGGAAAGCAATCACTTGCTTACCTCAAGGAGGATGTTGATGTCCGAATGAAAATGGAGAAAGGTCGAGTCGACGAACAACTTGCCATAAGAGAGTACAACACTAATGCCGTAAACAGTCGTGTTACCAACCTTTATGACAACTTCGAGTATCTCTATGAGAAACAAAAGACGAAAAATGAGAAAGTTGAGGAGTTTATGAAGAAGGTTGGAGACGAAATATGAAGACTACTTCAATCTTAATATTTCCTAGTTATTTTTCCTATTTTCCATCTATGTAAAGGCTGTGCCTTAAACAATTTCTATTTCCGAATCGTGTAATAAAGGCTTATTTAATGCCTCGTTCTAATAATATAAAGTGTTTTATTAATATCATGCGATATCAATACTTTAGTTTATTCATACTTGTGATTACTCAAACTTATAACTTGTTAAACTTATCAAATATATGTTCACTTTTATGTAGTGACATCATGGTTCGTCCAGCTGCACCTACCGTTAACAACGTTGTGTTAACTACTGAGCAATTCCAACAGTTACTCGCTGCTGCCCAAGGCAACGCCCAAGCTAATCATGCTAATACTCAACCAAAACCTTGTTCCTACAAGGACTTTACAAACTGTCACCCTCCCGCTTTTAAGGGAAACGAAGAAGCTGTCGAACTAGTTCGTTGGTTCGAAAAGATGGAATCTATTTTCCGTATTTGCAACTGTGGTGATGATGATCGAGTAAAGTATGCCACTAGCTCGTTGGGTGGTAATGCTTTAACTTGGTGGACTGCTTATGCCAAGTCCGTAGGAATTGATAATGCTAATGCAATTCCATGGGACGAACTCAAAAGTATGATGGTCAACAAATTCTGCCCAAGGAGTCAAGTTCAGAAGCTTGAAGCTGAGTTCTGGGAACTCAGGGTCAAGGGTACTGACATTGAGAATTATACCAATCGTTATCTGGAGCTTTCTACTCTATGTCCTGAAATGTTTCCTACTGAAGCTAGAAGAATTGAGCGGTATATTGAAGGTCTTCCCGAGGATGTTCAAGGGAATGTTATTGCTGCTGAGAAGGTTACTTTGGATGCTGTGATTCTCATGGCACAAAATCTCATGTTGGCCAAGAGAAGAAGGGCGTCGGCCAATAAGCAAGTTGAAACCAAGGGTAATGATGGTAAGAGGAAGTTTGAGCCGTCTCAAGGTTCAACTCAGAATGTTAGTAAAAAGCTTATGGATAGTACAAGGACGAATTATAGGGGCACTTATCCTTTTTGTGTTCGTTGTGAAAGGCATCACCCGGGGCAGTGCACTGCCACTTGTTCGTTGTGTAAGAAAGTGGGACACGTAGCTAAGACGTGTAGGACTCCTCCAAAGAATAAATCTATTGTTCCTGCCAAAGCTCCTCCTACTTGTTATACTTGTGGGGAAAAGGGACACATTAGTCCAAATTGCCCTAAGAAGAGAGATAATCCTGCTACTGGAGCCAATACTACTGCTGCAAAGGGTCGTGCATTTGTTATTACTGCTGCTGAAGCCCGAGATGAAGATGAGGTCATCACGGGTACGTATCTCGTCAATAATTGCTACGCAACTATTTTATTCGATACTGGTGCCGACCGAAGTTACGTATCTAATGAATTTTGTACCCTATTTACTGAAAAGCCTCAACCCTTAGAAACTAAACGATTAGTAGAAGTAGCCAATGGAAAGATCATGAAAGTTGATAAAATTTATAAAAACTGCAACCTAATCTTAGCCAGCAAAGAATTTAAGATAGACCTTTTGCCGGTCGAGCTAGGAAGTTTCGATGTCGTAGTTGGAATGGATTGGTTACGTCCATTAAGAGCTGCGATCATGTGTTACGATAAAACCGTTCATGTTCCATTAGGAAATGGAGAGACTCTTATTATCCAAGGTGAAAAGAGTGGTTCCAATCTCAATATTATCTCCTGTATTAAAACCCGCAAATACCTTATGAAAGGTTATCCAGCTATTCTAGCCCACGTTAATCTGATTGAATCGAAAGAGAAGCGAATTGAAGATGTACCAGTAGTTAAAGACTTTCCCGATGTGTTTCCCGAAGATCTTCCGGGTATTCCACCTCCTCGACAAGTTGAATTCCAAATTGATTTAACTCCTGGTGCTGCTCCTGTTGCTAAAGCACCATACCGTTTAGCACCTTCCGAAATGAAGGAATTATCCAACCAACTCCAAGAACTATTGGATAAAGGTTTCATTCGTCCAAGCTCGTCCCCTTGGGGAGCTCCTATTCTGTTTGTTAAAAAGAAGGATGGTACATTAAGGATGTGCATTGATTACCGCGAACTTAACAAGCTTACTATCAAGAACCGTTATCCGTTGCCACGTATTGATGATCTATTTGACCAACTTCAAGGGTCAAGTGTTTATTCAAAGATTGATTTAAGATCCGGTTATCACCAACTCAAGGTCAAGGAATCCGATATTCCTAAGACTGCTTTTCGCACTCGTTATGGGCACTATGAATTCTGTGTCATGCCTTTTGGTTTAACTAATGCTCCTGCCGTGTTCATGGACCTCATGAATCGTGTTTGTAAACCGTATCTTGACAAATTTGTCATCGTATTCATTGACGACATCTTGATCTATTCGAAGAATGAGAAAGAGCATGAGCAACATTTGCGCATGATTCTTGAACTCTTACGAAAGGAACAACTTTATGCTAAATTTTCTAAGTGCGAGTTTTGGCTCAAAACCGTACAATTTCTCGGACATGTTGTTGATAGAAACGGAATACATGTCGATCCAGCTAAGATTACTGCTATTCAGAACTGGGAGATACCAAAGACTGCAAAGCATATTCGTCAATTTTTGGGACTTGCCGGTTACTATCGAAGGTTTATAAAAGATTTTTCTCTCATTGCCAAACCTCTTACAAAGCTGACTCAAAAAGGGAAGAAATTTGAGTGGTCCGAAGAACAGGAATCTGCTTTCAAGATTCTGAAGGAGAAGTTGACCACAGCCCCGATTCTTTCTTTACCTGAAGGTACCGACGACTTTGTTGTTTACTGCGATGCCTCAAAGCATGGCTTTGGTTGTGTTTTAATGCAACGAGAGAAGGTTATCGCCTATGCATCTAGACAGTTGAAGAAACATGAAGTAAACTATACCACACATGACCTAGAGTTAGGTGCCGTGGTATTTGCATTAAAGATATGGAGACATTATCTCTATGGTAATCACTTTACGGTGTACACTGACCATAAAAGTCTTCGACACATCTTTGATCAAAAACAGCTGAATATGAGGCAAAGTCAATGGCTCGAGACATTGAACGATTATTATTGTGAGCTGAAATATCATCCTGGCAAGGCGAATGTAGTTGCCGATGCCCTTAGTCGAAAAGATGATATTAAACGTGTTCGTGCTTTAAACCTAAAAATCAAATCGAATCTTATTTCACGAATCTGTGAAGCTCAATTGGAAGCTATTAGACCGACACTTATCGAAGGTGAAGGACCTATTGGTTTTGAGAACCAACTTCAAGTGAAAGCTAATGGTACACGGTACTTTGGCAATAGAATCTGGGTTCCTCGTTTTGGTAATCTTCGCGAACTAGTCTTGGATGAAGCACATAAGACTAGATATTCTATCCATCCCGGTTCCAGTAAGATGTATCACGATGTGAAGGAATTCTACTGGTGGCCTAACATGAAAGCCGATATTGCTACTTATGTTAGTAAGTGTCTCACTTGTTTGAAAGTCAAGGCCGAACATCAAAAGCCTTCTGGTCTGTTGACACAACCCGACATTCCGCAGTGGAAGTGGGAAGGTATCACTATGGACTTCGTTACTAAGTTACCTAAGACTTCGAACGGTAACGATACTATTTGGGTCGTAGTTGATCGTCTTACTAAATCTGCACATTTCATACCAATCAAGGAAACCGACAAGATGGAGAGATTAGCACAGCTTTATATTAAAGAAATCGTCTCACGTCATGGTGTTCCTATCTCGATCATTTCTGATCGCGATAGTCGATTTGTTTCTAGATTTTGGAAAACTTTACAATCTGCTCTTGGAACTCAACTCGACATGAGTACAGCTTATCATCCGCAAACCGATGGTCAAAGTGAACGAACCATTCAAACTATGGAGGATATGCTACGTGCTTGTGCAATCGATTTCGGCAAAGGATGGGATAGACATCTACCTTTGGTTGAATTTTCTTATAATAACAGTTATCACTCCAGCATTAAGGCTGCACCTTTTGAAGCTTTATATGGACGGAAGTGTAGATCCCCTTTGTGTTGGGATGAACTTGAGGACAGACATTTAACTGGTCCTGAAATTATTCACGAAACTACCGAAAAGATCGTTCAAATCAAGCAACGTTTAGAAACTGCCCGTAGCCGACAGAAAAGCTATGCCAATAAGAAACGAAAAGACATCGAATACCAAGTTGGAGATAAAGTCATGTTGAAAGTATCCCCTTGGAAAGGTGTTGTCCGCTTCGGTAAGCGAAGTAAACTCAGTCCACGATATGTTGGACCATTCACAATCACTGAAAGAGTCGGTCCCGTGGCATACCGATTAGAACTGCCAACCGAACTTAGTCAAGTACATGATGTGTTTCATGTCTCAAATCTTAAACGGTGTCTTGCCGATGACACACTCGTTATTCCTCTGGATGATGTCCGCATTGATGAGCAAATGCACTTCGTTGAAGAACCTATAGAAATCATGGAAGGAGAGGTCAAACAAACGCGTAAAAGCAATATACCTATCGTTAAAGTCCGGTGGAATTCGCGTAGAGGCCCCGAATATACCTGGGAACGCAAAGACCATATGAAACGGAAATATCCCCATCTCTTCTCAACTGCTGATGCAAACGAGAAAACTACCTAAAAACTTCGGGACGAAGTTTTCAATAACGGGGAGGTACTATAACGACCCTCATTTTTCCATTCTATATTTTTCCAATATTAAATGCCCAAACAATATAATCAAAACTTAATGATTAAACTTTAATCAACAATTGTTAAGTATTAAGAGTTAGAAAACATATTAATTAACTTTGTGCAATAATTGACAAGTTAATAAAAGATGAAAATAATAAACTGTTAGTCGACACTCACTGCTAATTAAAATTTATGCATTTATGTAATATTATAACTGATAACCTATAAGTAATAAATAAAAATTGACATTTATATAAATAATAAAACAATTGAGAACTAAATATATACAAGTCATGAATTAGTAAAAAGAAAATAATACTTATCATGTAGTAAATGTAAAAAATAATAATAGTAATAATAATGAGACTAAAGAATCTTAAACAATTACATCCTTATGTTGACTAAAAATTAAAATAATATATATATAAACTAGTACCACCTATTGTTGACTAAAAATTATAAAATAAAATAAAATCATTAATTAGAACATCCTTATGTTGACTAACACTCTAATACTTGCACTATATAAACTCCTAGTTTCTCATTCACAAATCACACCAAAATCCTCTCTCAAAAACAATCTCTCCCTCTCCCTCTCCCTCTCTTGTGGTATTCGGATCTTCAAGCTTGTTCTTCGTGTTCTTCAAGAATCTTCAAGGAGTTCTTCAAGATTTTTAAGGCTTTGATCTTCCATCTTCATCGTGTTCATCTTTTCTTTGTTAATTATCTTGAATCTTCAAAGGTATAACATAAACCCTAAACTATTTACATAAACTTTAATCTTTGTTAATTCATATTCATATTATAAACTTGTTATTCATAAGTATATACATAAACACTCCTAGATTTATATATACATATATACATGTAAAAAAAATATTTTTATGTATATATACGAATTATATATACATATACATATTAAAACCTTAAACCCTAATACTACTTATACTAGTACTTAACATGTATACACTATTACTATTACTAGCACCTATAACCTACTACTTATATTGTAGCACAAAAATATTTTGGGATATGTATTAGAGATGTATAGATCTTCGAACTTTCTTGACGAATGGTTTCTACGAGATTCTAGGCAGAGGGTTTGGATTTCCGATTTAAAGGGTCCTATGGCTCAAGCCCCTAGATCTAAATTAGCCATTCGAAGGGAAAGGGGTGATTGGAAGCTTATCTAATACGGCAAGTATCCTAAAATGAAAAACACTCATAAAAGTAGAAACTCTATAGTCATAGAAACTTAGTAAAATAAGAAACTTTCTAAAAATGGAAACATTATAAAAATAGTAACTTACTAGGAATAGAAACTTAGTAAAACAAACTATACTTAAACACATACTTAAACTTAAACATGGGCAAAACACTTAACTACTCTTAAATGTCAATAGGTTGACTTTACTGCTCACTCGTTCAACTCTTTATTCCGAGGAATAACTCTCTCTCTACTTACTAAGGTGACTTTCATAGCCCCACTCTTATTGCTATAGCACTTTTTATACTTACTGGGGTGAGACACATGCTGCTTTTACTATTTACAATTTAGACACAAGTACCAACTAAAACTATGCTATACCCGGCTATGTCCGACTAAGTCCCTACAGTGATATTTTTAGGTGCTGCGGCATGCTTAGTTATTGGGGGTAGGCCTATCGGGAGTAACGTCCCCGATACATTTGATGTTATCGTTGTATTGCTTGATAATGAAATTAAACCGACAAGTAGAACTAACTTGTCATGGGGCAAACTTGAACGTTTAGTCTAAATATCACGCACTGGCATAACTTTTTGATCCTGCGGAAGATCAACCTTACAAATTAAATCTTGTGGTCTAAAACAAACGGTCAAACTTATTTGTTAAACCTATGAACTTCACTCAACCTTTTGGTTGACACTTTAGCATGTTTTTGTCTCAGGTGCTGTTTGATTCAAGCTCTTATACTTACTGCTTATGTGATGCTACTTGGACATAGGATCAAGAGATATCGCATTTATTACTTCTGCATGTGAACATTTCCATTATTGTTATTCCTATCATTGTAACTACGTTTCATTTTCCGCTGCGTGCTCAATAAAGTTTGTTTTATCATTTAGTATTGTTCTCGTATATTATAATATGTTGGTTGATTTGATATTAAGTCACATTTCACCCAGGCCCTAACTGGGGGTGTGACATTATTACAAACGAACAACATATAACTTCGTACTAAAGGTACCTGATGTAGCGCTGTTGGGCTTCCGTGCTCCACTACCCATCATGTATTCGCGCTCTAACCTCCTAACCCGATCGTCATGCGATTCGGAACACTCTGACTTCCGGTGTCCCTCCATCCGGCAAATGGAACACCTGATTGAGCCTAAAGGTACCACCGTACAATCTTGTGCCAAATGACCCCGTTCCCCACACTTAAAGCACATAAGCTTGTAACCCTTCTTACTCTTCTTCTTCACATTCTCGACGCCTTCAGGCGTACTTCGTGTCCTCTTACCATGAGCACCATGTAATCCTAACCTTGCATGTACATCTTCATCATTACTACCTCGAGGTTTGGGAAACCTCTTTTCAAACTCTTCCTTTACAACTTTAGTCGCTTGGTCTCGGACCATTTCCGTCATTTGTCCTTCGACCAGCTCCTTGGTTACTTCTCTAACTCTGCCGATGAAAATCGAGACATATCGTTCAAACACAGCCTCAATCTTTAACGTTAACTCATCCTTCCCTTCGTGAATAGGCTCACTCGTTCCGCATTCATTTTCCGTTTTCATTCTAAGGGATGCAAACGATTAGATCACGAACGTATAGACCACACGCACAACACCGTCCCATCTTGCTAAACACTCGATGTACATCACTTGTTAGACATGATTTGCACCCGTAATAAGGTTTGCAAGTCCTTGTTATGCATACACGCCGTATCAACTTGTTAGTACAACGACCGCCTCGCTTGATGATATAAATAAACGCAAACAAAATTTTACACGATATAAACACACGCGAGAATTATTATCACAACACAAAAGTATATTAATAATATCCACATTACTAATATAAACGTTAGTCCACCTATAAACAAGGCACTAACTATAACTTATTCTTACCCGTACTCCTACAAGTCCCGCAACAAATTAAGCACACACAAAAGTCTAAGTCTAGGCACCTATCTCAAGTCACCTAAATCCCTTAGACCATGCTCTGATACCACTTGTAACGACCCAAACCAACCCGCGAACAAACCACGTGAAAATACAAAATAAAAAAAAAATTGCTGCACAGTGAACTGGCGCGGCGCGCCAGGATGGCCGCGCGGCGCGCCATTCGGGTCTGTCCGGAAAGTCTCAAAATGCGAAAAAGATTGACTAGTTCCCGACACTTTTAGACGAAACGCTTTTTACCATACATCCAAATATGTAAAACTAACCTGTTTCAAATATAAAATCAATGTTTTACAAGCGGGGCCCACATCGGCCGTTTTACGAGTTTAATACAATTTACGAGTTTCGACCACCAAAAAGTTTAAGTTCCAAACTACACAATGAGCATGGCGTTTGGGATTAAACTACCCAACTATCGGTCAAACTCCAAGAGCTACTAAAGCCAAAAGCGTCCCCTAGCATCAAGCGGGATCTCTAGTCCAAAACGATGCCCTTACCCTTGTCCAAAACCGAACCTATAAAAATAGTAAACGACGAGAGGGTAAGCAAAGCTTAGTGAATGCAATAATTATACGAATACATATATAATTATACCTACTTGCAAACACTTACACACCAAACCGCAAACACGCTAGCATACACATTTAGCTTATCGTCACAATAACAAGCTATAAATCTCCAATACCACAAGCTAGCATAACAACCGCATATGAATATAACTCGAATAATATAATACGCTTACAACACAAATAACCATGGTCGACCAATAGTACAAGGGAACGGCGCTCGAGAAAACGCCATCGGTGTTCGTAACATCCGTTAGGGCACTTAACACCTCGCACCACTAACCCCTAGGGTGGCACCTTAACACCTCGGCACATCACCCCGAGTGGCATCTTAACACCTCGGTGCATCACTCATTATTTTTTACGGAGTGGTGTCTTAACACCTCGACACTACACTCCTAGGTGGCATCTTAACACCTCGATGCTACACCCGAGTGGCATCTTAACACCTCGATGCTACACTCTTCACGTGAAACGTGGTGTCTTAACACCTCGACACTACACATTTCACGCTACAACAAATAGATACATTATATACCTACACATATCATTATTCCACTCACCTTGTCACCTTGAAGAATGCTACCGAATAATCTGCAACTCGTCAATGGAAAGTACCTATTCCATTATCACAAATTCAACAACACACTTAGATTGGATTTACAAACCAACCCAATTTGACACTTAGTGCAAATTTGACCCAAATGCACTTCCAAGTACAAACCGCGCCCAAAATTAACCAATAATCACTAACACAAGTGAGAATGGTCTTAATACGCCAATTAAACCCAATCATAGGTGTTAAACACCTATCTTTTCCATAAAGACACTTAAACCCTAATTTGACCCATAAGAAGTCAATAACACGCCATTAGCAAGTTTTGACACCAAAACATATTTAACTCGATTTTATACTTCAACTTAATCCATTTTAAGTTTATAAACCTTACTAAATCGACAATTGGGTCATAACCGTCATCAAACCCTAATTTTGACCCATAGTCAAAATTAGTCAACCAAATAACCCTAAATGGGTTCCAATACTTCCATAATCACTAAACCTAGTGATTAAACCCCAATTCAAGTTCTAAACATAACCAATTTGTTCACCAACCCAAAATCCACCAACACTAACAATAAACCCGATTACTAGCATCACTAAACCCACTTCATGAGTCTAAATGGGTTTATCAACAAATCAAGTTCAAACCCTAACTTTGAATAGAAAAATCAACAATGAAATTTGGAGTTAGAACTTACCAATACCGCCAAAATGATGCCGTTGACGAGTAGAACAACTTTAATGCTTGAGGTTTGACCCGAAACAACCTCCTTCTTCTCCAAATGGAGTTCTCTCTCACTAGAACTCAATCTCTCTCTAGGGTTTGAGGATGGGAGTGTTTGTGTGGGTGAGAAATGAGCTCCAATGGAGTTCTAGGTCAGTCTTGATGACCCCAAACCGACCCTAATTGAAAAGACCAAAGTACCCCTCATTTAAACCTTTTAAAAAGGCTGAAAATTGCCTCTGCAGCAATCGGCGCGCCGCGCCAGAAGGTGGAGCGCCGCTCCAAATAACTGGAAATTGTGGTCGAGCCCAAAACAGGTTTCAGCAACTTGTTTTGGCCATAACTTTTCGACCGTAACTCCGTTTTCGATGAATCAAATATCGTTGGAAACGTAATAAGATATTCTATCCAATGGTAAGGCTTTGAAACATCAACTCAAACTTTATTTGGGGTTGAAAAGATACGTACGCACCTTGTCACTTCGGACAACGTCCAGTTTCCTTCGACGTTCGAGCAAGCAACACGTACACTTCATACACGCATCATACACTATAAATACATTATGTACAATAAATATTTGGGTCTTACATGCTGGTAGATCCAAACGGTATGCAACGGGTCCAACACGTTCCAAGATTTCAAAAGGACCAATGTATCGTGGGTTTAACTTTCCACGTTTTCCAAAACGAATCACACCTTTCCAAGGTGCAACCTTCAACATTACACGATCACCAATGTTGTATTCAAAGTCTTTACGTTTAAGATCGGCATAACTCTTTTGCTGATCACGGGCAGTCTTAAGTCTAGCTTGAATCTGAGCAATCTTCTCCGTGCTTTCGTGGACTACCTCAGGTCCGGTGATTTGCTTTTCACCTACTTCGGCCCAACAAATAGGAGATCGGCACTTGCGGCCATACAATGCTTTAAAAGGCGCGGCATTAATGCTTGAGTGATAACTGTTGTTGTACGAGAATTTGGCTAGCGGCAAATGCCTTTCCCAGGCCTTTCCAAAATCAATGACACATGCAAGCAACATGTCTTCCAGGGTCTGAATCGTGCGTTCACTTTGCCCGTCAGTCTGAGGATGATAAGCGGTACTCATGTCAAGACGAGTTCCCATGGCTTCTAGCAAAGAACGCCAAAATCTAGAAGCAAAACGGGGATCGCGATCTGAGATGATCGATAAAGGTACACCGTGTCGCGATAAAACCTCCTTAATGTATAATTGAGAAAGTCTTTCCATTGTATCAGTTTCCTTCATCGCTAGGAAGTGTGCAGATTTAGTAAGGCGGTCAACAATAACCCAAATAGTATCGTATCCGCCCACCGTCTTTGGTAGCTTAGTAATGAAATCCATTGTGATCCTTTCCCACTTCCATTGTGGGATCTCCGGTTGCTGAAGTAACCCAGAAGGTCTCTGATGCTCGGTTTTAACCTTCGAACCAGTCAAACACTTACCAACATAAGTCGCAACGTCCTTCTTAAGATTCGGCCACCAATACTGTTCTTTAAGGTCGTAGTACATTTTGCCCGCTCCAGGATGAATCGAATATCTCGATTTGTATGCTTCATTAAGTATCAGGTTTCATAGATTTCCATAAAGAGGTACCCAAATTCTTCCGGCATAGCATCGGAGTCCAGACTCCCTAACCTCGAATCGAGAGACAAGTATGTTCAAATGTTCATGAGATATATTCTCCTCCTTGAGAGCCTCATCTTGGGCTACTCTGATCTTGTCACACCCCCCAAAATGGACCAGGGGTAATTGTGACCAATCATATCATAACACAATTGTATAAACGAGAACGACTCTATATGAGACTTTTTAAATAAAACCTTTGTTAATAAAACAGCGGAAGCAGTAATACATGTTTACATTATTATTAAAACGTAAAATAAATGTTTATGAACTAAAATATAATATGCGATGTTGACTCTATGCAAGCATCAAATCTATCATCACAAAGTTGCAAACAGCTAGCTCAATCATCACCTGAGACAAAACATGCTTAAAGTGTCAACCAAAAAGGTTGAGTGAAATTCACAGGTTTATAAATAATATCCAAAGTTTTAGACCACAAGATTTAGTTTAAAGTTGATTGATATAGAAATATCAATCTAAAAGTGTTGCTGCATTTTGTAATATCGCTACTAAACAAGTTTACCCTATGACACCTTGTACTGTCAGTGTCGTGGAATCATTATTATGTAACCAAAGACCAACGGTCGAATGGTTAGAGACGTTACTCTCAATAGGCCTACTCACAATAATTAAGTTTGCATTTAAACGTAGCAATTGACGATATTACGGTAGGGATTTAGCATGAATCAAAGCATGACAGCATAGTTAACAATTTAGTTCTTGTGTCTAAGTGTAAAACAGTTATAAAGCAAGCATGTGTCTCACCCCAAAAGTTGTAAAACAGTTATGAAACAGTAAAAAGTGGGGCTATGAAGTTCACCTTAGTAGCACACGAAAGAATTGAACGGAAGGACGTGACCGAGATCTCAACCTAGAGATAGAACATATGATCAGACATTGCCTAACAGACAATAGTATATAGTACTATATTGATAGTAATGGTTCACTAAAGAATTTCCATTTTCGGAAGGTTACTATTTATGGAAAGTTTCCACTTATAGTAATTTTTCAATTTTAGAAAGTTCGGGTTAATCTTTAGCAAGATGTTGTACAACTCTACTAAAACTTCGTTGCTATCAAATAAGTCAGGAATGACCAGATGTAACCGGGGGCCCAGGATTCTTGACCAGAATCTAAGTCATGGCATTCGAGATCCACAAGCTTACCCATAAATGGCAACCTAGACATCATTCACTTACGACCATGAGTAGCGATGAAGTTCACATGAATTATACATTATCTTTGATTAACGTTCACTTTAGGTGTATACACACAACGAATTATTAATGTACTTAATAATTATTTATGTGATAATATAACCTAAGTTTTATTTAATATTTAGTTATTATACCTTAGTATGTCTTATATATATTAAATATAATTACCTTTAAATAAATACCTAAATTACTTCAAAAATAATAGTGTTTTATTAATCGAACATTATTCAAAAATGTCTAAATAATAAATTAAATATCTAAAAATTACATACATAATTTTTATAGTCTTAGTTAATCATATAGATTAATAGAAAAATTTAAGAAAATGTTTTTATTATATTTTTGTATTTATTTTTGTTTTTACCCTTAATGTATTCATAAAACAATTTTAATTCTACATAATTACTAAATAAATCCAAATAATTATTTTTATAATTTTTATAAGTTTTTATCAGTCTAATAACCTGTAAAAAAATATATAAAATTTTTTTTATTATTTTATATTTATTCTTAATTTACTTTCGAATTACATAATAATAGAGTTTAATTATATAATAAATACCAATTCGACCCAAGTAATTATTTTTATAATTTTTTCAGATCTATATAAGTTTTAAAAACTCAGAAAAAAATTATATATATTTTATTTTTGGTTAAAAGTATTTATTACGAATTTTACATTGTTTTTACGTTTAAACACTATATAATTCGTATTTAATTATAAATAATATTCCATAAATTATCAAAATTATTTTTATGCATCATAACACTTATAATACTAATTATAGCATATAAACATAATTAATTTCGAATTTTACAAAGAATATACAATAAATATAAATATAAATGACAATATTGAAAAAAAATTAATAAAAATATAAAGTACCTCAAATTTTCTTCAAGGTTTTGAGAGAATAACTTAAGTTTTTGTATTTGGCAAGAAAAAATGAATGAGGATCCATGTATTTATAGGTAAAAAATAGTTGGTGAAAAGAAAAAAAATAATAAAATAAAGGTGTCAATTTTGACAAAATAATAAAAACATGTTAAAAATATTTTTAGTAAGTTTTTGTTTTTGAAAATATTTAGTCAAAATTCATGGGCTCATTATTTAATTTATAAAAAAAATCTTATTTCTTTTTATTTTTATTTTTTTATAAGCTAAAAATATATATAATGATTAAAATAGCTTATCATTTAATTAATAATTATGTTACATATAGTTTTAAATATAATACGCATTAATATTAACTAAAGTTATTTTATATAATTAGTGTAACCTTTAGTTAACAAAAAGTGTCGATACTAAAAATAAATATTTGATCAATGTCAAATTTAATTATATATTACGTATGGATAACAACCCTATAGTCAAATTAGTCAATTCAGGCATGGAAATATGAGGGTTGTTGTAGTACCTACCCGTTAAAAGAAATTTCGTCCCGAAATTTAGTTGTTGCCATTAATCGGTGTTGTTCGTACATAGACGAGGATATTTACGTTTTATTTGGTTTTCATGTTCCCAGGTATGCTCGGGGCCTTGCGTGAATTCCAACGGATAGAATATTGTTCTGTTTCAAGAATTAAAATCATACAAACCATAATTTCTACAAGTTCTTCTACGAAGTGCATTTTATTATTAATGCGGAGATCATTCAAAATGATGATGTTATATAAGTCATTTAAGTAAATTGGATATATAAAATGTGTTATGAATAATATTGAGCTCATTTAAACCTTGAGCGTTTATGCCACCACGCTAGGGTAGACAAAATAGAAAGGAGTTCATGAAAATCATAGTCGTGAAATTTGATAGAGATTGTCATTCTTTACAACAAGAATGATGAATATGAGTTGAAAATATTGTTTTATCAACATTGGGTAATATGGATAAAACGGTTTCGATTATAGGAAAATTATAAATGAAGTTATCTTAAAAGTTTGAAATAAGGAAATATCAGTTTGCCTTAACTTTTGACATAATTAAAGGTGATTTCCGGAATTCAAGGGATTTAAAGGAAATCTTTATAATCTGTATAAGATTTGATTCTCCGGTAATTAAGGAAATTAAAATTGCCTTGATTGTTGTGTCTAGAATTTTGCTATAAATTAGCTTCTTTTGTTTCATTATCTTCACCACTTCTATACTTTCTTTCTCGATTCATACTTCCAAAGATTGTGAAAATGCTCCATCCAGTTCTTATCCTGGATATTTTTCTGACTATCGTTTCTGTCATTCTTCTTTTTCATTTACCCCCTGAGGAATCTGTTTACTTCTACAATTACCTTGGGGTTATAGTGTTTTTAATTCTCCCGTGTCTTTATGTTGCTATACGCATTGATATACACGGTTTGTAATTTCCGTGTTGTTATCGGGCTTTATATTTTCCCTTATATGTCGGAGCTCTATGCTCTTGTTTTTCCTTCCCGACTTCAAGTCAAGCGAATAATGGTCTAGAATTCGTAGGTATGGAGTTTCAAATGATCATAATATACAAAGCAAAAGGAAAGGTAATAGCACGATTTGATTTGTCAAATTACTAGAATTACTAAGGATAGAACTATCAAGAATATATGTTCTTGATATGTTCATAGGTTAAGTGGAATGTAAAAGTCATGTAACATGGCAAATGATGATTATAAAGTCTATGAATCATCATCTTCCATTAAAAATTTAGCATGACTTACTGTAATATAATCACGTTGGCCTGACATCATTATATTATACTAACTCATGCTTCAATTCCCAACACTACCTCAAATCATTCAAAATTTAAACTTGCATGTTATAGAAATATAGAAACTAAAACAGTTTCCTTTATTATGTAACACAGAAAGTGCGAAGTGATAAATAATTTCGGACAAGAGTAGTTATGAATGTATCTTCAGAAATATGGAGGATATTTATAACGAAAGATACGATGATATCTTAGAATTTTCTAAGATCAAATGATAACGAGAAAAATTCTTCTGTAAAGATTTAGAATGCGTAAGGAGATCTTTTGTGATTTTCATCAGAAATCGAATCATCTAGATTCTTTGATTACAGGTTTAATCCTTGTGATTTGTCCACGGTCTCCTTCATGGTTTGCTCAATCCGTTTTTCAGCACCAAATTTTCTATCGAGCGTTCCCAATACCCCATTCTTTATCATCAAACTCCTGGCCATTTAGGCCATCTACAATTTTGCTATTTCCTCTGCATTTAATGCAGCCATATTTGAATCGTCGGTTATCAATCTGAGATGGTTTCAAGAAATTTCATTTTTAGATGATTGAACGCTGATTGTGATCGTCAAGATTCAAAGGATGTTTTCAAAAATTTTGAATTTGAAGTGTTTAAGCGTAAGATGCATCCATCAATGGATCTAACAGTTGACGAAGAAATGTTTGTGATTTTCAAAACTAAGGAATGGTAAGTTCGGTGGTTTGATGTGATAATTCATCATAGAATACGAATGAATATAATTCATGAATGTAGTGATCTTTAAGAAGATAACACTTGCTAAAGTTTTACTTAAATTCCGATATGTCAAAATCAGAATATGTATTTGAATTTTATGAAAATGGTTGTTCTTTAGTGAACGGATACATATGTGGATGTAAGTAGTAGAGTTAATGACTGTTGAATCAGAATTGAAGAATGTACGGTGTAACATATTAATGTGAGATATAAATATTTCTCGGGTATTACCTACCCGTTAAAATATTTTCACCGTCAACAGTTTGTACAACAGAATATTTAATTACAATCTTTATGAAAATATACGTACATATATATTTTCTTTCAGATGCAATCATGGATTTAATGAGTTAATATAATATTAAACTCATTTGATTTACGGTTGAAATTAATAATCTCCAAAACCTTAGAGATTTAATAATTGTCGCGAAATATTTCGCTAATGAAGTTATGAATCAATACTTCATCATTCATTGTTATTGATATATCTCGGTATATGATGTTGGTGCTCGTGGATTTCTTGTGAAATTCACAAGGCACGAATAATGTTTTCTAGAAAGTTTTGAGTACATCGAAAATGGAAGTGTAAAATCAAACATGTATTTGAATAATACACTTGATTTATTATGAAAATGGAGTTTAGTGTGCTGAAGCAGTGATTAACGATTGTTAAGTCATTAACGAAGGATGTACATCATAGCATATTAGTGATATGAATTATCCGAGTAGTATTTACTAGTTAAGATTCACACGTAATAGCTTAGTACGAAAATATTTATTATTGTTCCAAACCATATATATATATATATATATATATAAAGTATACATATATAATTCTTCAAAAAGAATGAGTCAATACATCTTAACTCATTATTACTAATATTCCTTGGTATCTATGGGGCGTATGATGTTAATGTTTGAGGTTCTGAGTGTGATGTTGAGGCGTGGAATGCAGATGTTGTTATTGGTGAAGCTGATGCTGTTGGCGGTGATGCTGATGGTACTGGTGGTGCTGGTTATGCTGCTGGTGCTGCTGCTGGTGCTCGTAGGTTTTGCACCATATTTTCCAAAACCACTACTCGAGCGCGAAGCTCGTTGACTTCTTCTATTATTCCGGGATGATTGGCGGTTCAGACAAGGGGATGAATAAGATCTGAAATTCTAGATATTATATATTCGTGACGGGATATCCTGGAAATGAGGGTGAAAATAGTGTTTCGAACGGGTTCGCCGGTAAGTGCTTCAGGTTCTTCGCCAATAGGGCAATGTGGTGGGTGAAAAGGATCACCTTCTTCACTTCTCCATTGATTAAGTAGACTACGAACCCACCCCCAATTCATCCAGAAAAGGTGATGACTAATTGGTTGGTTCATTCCGGTTATGCTGCCATTAGAGCTTGGGGAGTTCAAGGAATCAAGTGAGAAATCCATATTATCTGATCGGAATAAGGGTTTTTGTTATAAGATGAGTGTTGAATATTGAATGATATATTTGTCTTCTTGATATACGTATATATAGCAAAAAGATTTCCGTAATTTACGGGGAAAATTTAGAAAAAGTGTTAGACAAAGTCTATTAAGATAGATATGATAAGATATAATAAGATATGATGTGTCTATACTCCAATAATAGCAGTATGACGTGTTGAGATCATAAAATGATAAGTATGTAATCTGATAATTTTTCGATTAAAGACTTTCAATTCGTAATGGCCTATTCAGGTCTATGGCTTGAGCTATAGGATCCTTTAAATCGATAATCCAAACCCTTCTATTCTAGAGTTTCGTAGACACCATCCGTCAAGAAAATTCAATGATAAAAAAATAACGAGAAATCAAAGATTTAAAAGTAATGAATATGAGTAGTGATGATATTATAATGTCTTTGAGATAACTCAATGACATTTTCCGGTTCACAAACCGATGCATAAAGGCATAAAGCATATAGGTACGTGATATAACAAGGAGGTTATATACATTTGCGTATGAATAGTAACAAATATAGGAGTTTCAAAAATCATGGATAACATTTCATGTAATACATATGTAATACACAAAACTATGATAGATGACATAGGAATGTCGAGAACGGTGTCGCATTTAAATGTGGTGGCGGAATTGAATAGTACTTAGGAAAGTGAGCAGAGTTCTTAGGTTGGCTCGGCATTCTAAGATAAGTAAAGTTTCTAAAGTATAGTGTAGCATTTAATAGTTTAAGGCAACAATTAAAGGCACTATAGTCAAGGAAAGTTGTAGTCCTACATTGCTAAGGTACCTAATTGTATAAGGCACACATAAAATGCAATCCTAGTTCTCTACATCAGCCTGCTCTGATACCAATCTGTCACACCCCCCAAAATGGACCAGGGGTAATTGTGACCAATCATATCATAACACAATTGTATAAACGAGAACGACTCTATATGAGACTTTTTAAATAAAACCTTTGTTAATAAAATAGCGGAAGCAGTAATACATGTTTACATTATTATTAAAACGTAAAATAAATGTTTATGAACTAAAATATAATATGCGATGTGGACTCCATGCAAGCATTAAATCTATCATCGCAAAGTTGCAAACAGCTAGCTCAATCATCACCTGAGACAAAACATGCTTAAAGTGTCAACCAAAAAGGTTGAGTGAAATTCACAGGTTTATAAATAATATCCAAAGTTTTAAACCACAAGATTTAGTTTAAAGTTGATTGATATAGAAATATCAATCTAAAAGTGTTGCTGCATTTTGTAATATCGCTACTAAACAAGTTTACCCTATGACACCTTGTACTGTCAGTGTCGTGGAATCATTATTATGTAACCAAAGACCAACGGTCGAATGGTTAGAGACGTTACTCTCAATAGGCCTACTCACAATAATTAAGTTTACATTTAAACGTAGCAATTAACGATATTACGGTAGGGATTTAGCATGAATCAAAGCATGACAGCATAGTTAACAATTTAGTACTTGTGTCTAAGTGTAAAACAGTTATAAAGCAAGCATGTGTCTCACCCCAAAAGTTGTAAAACAGTTATGAAACAGTAAAAAGTGGGGCTATGAAGTTCACCTTAGTAGCACACGAAAGAATTGAACGGAAGGACGTGACCGAGATCTCAACCTAGAGATAGAACGTATGATCAGACATTGCCTAACAGACAATAGTATATAGTACTATATTGATAGTAATGGTTCACTAAAGAATTTCCATTTTCGGAAGGTTACTATTTATGAAAAGTTTCCACTTATAGTAATTTTCCAATTTTAGAAAGTTCGGGTTAATCTTTAGCAAGATGTTGTACAACTCTACTCAAACTTCGTTGCTATCAAATAAGTCAGGAATGACCAGATGTAACCGGGGGCCCAGGATTCTTGACCAGAATCTAAGTCATGGCATTCGAGATCCACAAGCTTACCCATAAATGGCAACCTAGACATCATTCACTTACGACCATGAGTAGCGATGAAGTTCACATGAATTATACATTATCTTTGCTTAACCTTCACTTTAGGTGTATACACACAACGAATTATTAATGTACTTAATAATTATATATGTGATAATATAACCTAAGTTTTATTTAATATTTAGTTATTATACCTTAGTATGTCTTATATATATATTAAATATAATTACCTTTAAATAAATACCTAAATTACTTCAAAAATAATAGTATTTTATTAATCGAACATTATTCAAAAATGTCTAAATAATAAATTAAATATCTAAAAATTATATACATAATTTTTATAGTCTTAGTTAATCATATAGATTAGTAGAAAAATTTAAGAAAATGTTTTTATTATATTTTTGTATTTATTTTTGTTTTTACCCTTAATGTATTCATAAAACAATTTTAACTCTACATAATTACTAAATAAATCCAAATAATTATTTTTATAATTTTTATAAGTTTTTATCTGTCTAATAACCTGTAAAAAAATATATAAAAAAATATTTTTTATTATTTTATATTTATTCTTAATTTACCTTCGAATTACATAATAATAGAGTTTAATTATATAATAAATACCAATTCGACCCAAGTAATTATTTTTATAATTTTTTCAGATCTATATAAGTTTTAAAAACTCAGAAAAAAATTATATATATTTTATTTTTGGTTAAAAGTATTTATTACGAATTTTACATTGTTTTTACGTTTAAACACTATATAATTCGTATTTGATTATAAATAGTATTCCATAAATTATCAAAATTATTTTTATGCATCATAACACTTATAATACTAATTATAACATATAAACATAAGTAATTTCGAATTTTAGAAAGAATATACAATAAATATAAATATAAATGACAATATTGAAAAAAAAATTAATAAAAATAGAAAGTACCTCAAATTTTCTTCAAGGTTTTGAGAGAATAACTTAAGTTTTTGTGTTTGGCAAGAAAAAATGAATGAGGACCATGTATTTATAGGTAAAAAATGGTTGGTGAAAAGAAAAAAATAATAAAATAAAGGTGTCAATTTTGACAAAATAATAAAAACATGTTAAAAATGTTTTTAATAAGTTTTTGTTTTTGAAAATATTTAGTCAAAATACATGGGCTCATTATTTAATTTATAAAAAAAAATCTTATTTATTTTTATTTTTATTTTTTTATAAGCTAAAAATATATATAATGATTAAAATAACTTATCATTTAATTAATAATTATGTTACATATAGTTTTAAATATAATACGCATTAATATTAACTAAAGTTATTTTATATAATTAGTGTAAACTTTAGTTAACAAAAAGTGTCGACTAAAAATAAATATTTGATCAATGTCAAATTTAATTATATATTACGTATGGATAACAACCCTATAGTCAAATTAGTCAATTCAGGCATGGAAATATGAGGGTTGTTATAGATCTGACTGTTGAGGTTCGAATGGATGGTGATGTTCAGAGCCCTAACACGAAGAGGTTCCGTCCTCTCCTTTCGGCTCAAAGCGTCAGCTACAACATTGGCCTTGCCAGGGTGATAACGGAGTTCACAATCGTAGTCGTTGAGCATCTCGATCCATCGACGCTGTCTCATATTCAGTTGCTTTTGATCGAAGATGTGTTGGAGGCTCTTGTGATCGGTGAAGATAACGCTCTTAGTTCCATACAAATAGTGTCTCCATAATTTAAGCGCAAAGACAACGGCTCCAAGTTCAAGATCGTGAGTAGTGTAGTTCCGCTCGTGAATCTTCAATTGGCTGGAGGCATAGGCAATAACCTTTGATCGTTGCATCAGAACACAACCAAAACCACTCTTCGATGCATCACAATAAACAACAAAGTCGTCACTGCCCTCAGGAAGTGATAGGATAGGTGCGGTGGTCAATTTCTTCTTCAAAGTTTGGAATGCTGATTCGTGTGCGGGTTCCCAAATGAACTTCTTGCCCTTGTGAGTCAGCGCGGTCAAAGGACGCGCAATCAGAGAAAATTCTTCGATAAACCTTCGGTAATAATCGGCGAGACCTAGGAATTGGCGAATGTGAGTTGGAGTAGTGGGGGTCTCCCACTTGCTAATAGCTTCAATCTTGGCGGGATCAACTTTGATACCCTGGTCGCTCACAACATGACCCAGAAACTGGACTTCCTTCAACCAAAATTCACACTTGGAGAATTTGGCGTAAAGTTGCTCTTGTCTCAAGAGTTCAAGCACTAGTCGGAGGTGTTGCTCATGTTCTTCTTCACTCTTAGAGTAGATGAGGATATCATCTATGAAGACGATAACAAACTTATCCAAGTACGGCTTGCAGACACGATTCATGAGGTCCATGAACACGGCAGGTGCATTTGTCAAACCGAATGGCATCACGAGAAACTCATAATGACCATAACGAGTTCTAAATGCAGTCTTCATCACGTCACTTTCCTTCACCCTCAACTGGTGATAACCGGATCGCAAATCGATCTTTGAGTAGACACTCGATTCTTGTAGTTGATCAAAAAGATCGTCAATTCGTGGAAGAGGATACCGATTCTTGATAGTCAATTTGTTGAGCTCACGGTAGTCGATACACATACGAAAGGATCCATCCTTCTTCTTTACAAACAACACAGGTGCATTCCAAGGCGAGATACTTGGTTGGATAAATCCACGGTCAAGTAGTTCTTGTAGTTGGCTTTGTAATTCTTTCATCTCGGAAGGTGCGAGTCTATAAGGTGCGCGAGCTACAGGTGCAGCTCCTGGCACTAAATCAATCTGAAACTCTACGGCTCTCTGCGGCGGCAATCCAGGCAATTCCTCTGGGAAGACATCGGAAAATTCGTTCATAATTCGAACGTCGTTCACGCTCTTCACCTCAGTTTCTACCGCTTTCACATGTGCTAGGACAGCAAAACGTCCCTTCTTCATAATCTTTTGCGCTTTCACGCAACTAATGAGGTTCAACTTCGAGGTACATCTCTCTCCATAGATAACCAGTGGTTCGCCATCTCCTTGTGGTATGCGAAGTGCTTTATCTCCACAGATAATATCGGCCTTTATCTTGCTCAACCAATCCATACCAACGATCACGTCAAAGCTTCCCATTTTGATAGGTATCAAATCAATTTCGAAATCTGCACCAGCTATATTGATAATAGCTCCACGACTAATATGGTCAACCTTTTCAAGTTTTCCATTGGCGACCTCGACAAGCATACTTTCTTTTAACGGGACTAATGACCAATTAATCTTATCGCAAAAATGTCTACATACATAACTTCTATCCGCACCAGTATTAAACAAGACAGAAGCTAAAAGATTGTTGATTGTGAATATACCTGTCACCAAGTCGGGGTTATCGCGTGCATCCCTTGCATTAACATTAAAAGCTTTACCTCGCGGTGGTCCTCCGTCTTTTCGCTTGTTTGGGCATGCATTTCTAAAATGGCCCGTCTGTCCACATTCGTAGCACTTCTTAGGTCCATTGGTGTTTGGCTTCCCATTCAAAGTGGTGACCTTGCAGTCTTTCCCGATATGCCCAGCCCGTTGGCATTTTTCACAGACAACATTGCAATACCCAGTGTGGTGTTTGTAGCATCGCTTGCATTGTGGTAAGGTTCCTTTGTAGTTCGGGTTGGTGTTGGTGTTGTTGTTGGGATTAGGGTTTCCACCATTGTTGTGCCTCTTGGCGGGGGTTTGATCGTAGTTTCTCCCCCTGTTGTTGTTGTTGTTGTGGTTGTTGTGATTGTTGTCCCATTTCCTCTTTTCGCTACTACCAGCCTCAAACTTAGCCTTCTCCGGCTCATCAACAAGAATCTGATTCATGAGGGTATGCGCCATGCGCATTTCTTCGGGAACATTCGGTGGTTTGGATGATGTGACGTTTCCTTTGATGGACTTAGGGAGTCCCCAGAAATATCTCTCCATACGCTTGAATTCCGGGGTGACCATTGTCGGACACATAAGGGCTAGTTCCAAAAATCTCCTGTTGTAGCCATCAAGGTCGTTCCCAACGGCCTTTAACTGCATAAATTTGATTTCCATCTTCTGGATTTCGGTTCTCGGACAATACTCATCAATCATAGCAGCCTTGAATTCCTCCCATGGCGTAGCATACGCCTCATCGATACCTTTCGCTTGAGCTAACGTGTTCCACCACGTTAGTGCGTCGTCAGATAGCGTGCAAGATGCAAACTTGGTTTTGTTGTCCTCCGAACAGTTGCTAACTCGGAATACTGATTCAAGTTTCTCGAACCATCTGGTGAGACCAACCGGTCCCTCGGTTCCACTGAAGTTATGCGGTTTGCAGCTCTGGAATTCCTTGTAAGTACACCCATTTTGAACGGGTGGGATAACTGGTGGTGATGGCGGTGGAGCTTGGAGATTTCTTTCTGCTAGGGCTGCAGCGACCCGTTCGTTGATCATGTCCTCAATATGGGCTGCGGTAGGTATGGTTCTTCCGTTGGCCATGGTATTCTAAACAAACATTTTGACTCAAGTCAAAATCCAGTATGCAAATAGTAATAATACAGTATATAGTAACCAACATGGAATCAAAACATCACATGTTATTAAATAACGCATCTAGGTACAAATACCACAGAATCATCGTACAGTAATGTAAATAGAACATCGTGCAAGAATTAAATAACGCAAAGTTCCATTAATAATAATAAGTTTCATACATCCGAATAAGTCCGTACAATACATAAATAATACAAGAAGCTATAACTAGATTATATCATGAAATCTAATACAAAGGTCCTACGGTGGAGGTGGGTGTAGGATGTCTAAAACCTGAGCCAACTGCTCCTCGAGCTCAGTAACCCGAGCTCGGAGGATTCCCACCTCCCTTGTCAATTCTTCGACAGTGGGAGATGGTGGGGCAGGCGGTGCTGGTGGTGCAGGTGGGGCCGGTGGAGCGGATGGTGCTGGTGCTGCCGATGGTGCGGGTGGTGCTGAAGTAGATGGTCCAGCTCCGAATGTAGATGGTACGTCCCTAGATGGGAATGGTCCGTATCTAAATCTAGGCGGTACGGTTCCAGGAATAGTCAATACGTAACGGGGAACCTTAAGTATCTGTGGGTCGGCAGGGTACGGCACAAGCCGCTTACGGGCAGTAACCCTCCGACGCCGACCAAAAGCGTCAGTGAAAGCACGACCTCCATTCACCCCTGGAATAACGATGCCATCAGGGCGGTACCGCTTCTTCGGCGGGGTGGAGGGTGCCTGAATAGGTACATTAGCGGGATCCTCATCATCACTGGAGTCATCCGAAGAGGTGTCGTCTGATGGAGCATCAGTGGAAGACCCGTCGTCTGAATCATGTGGTGGTGACACGGGTGGCTCAACTGGCAGTCTGAAGGCGGCCAACATCTATCTGTGTCTGCCTGGCGGAATCGGCACTAAACGTCTGTCGGGAGTGCGTAGGCAAGGCGTGCACATGTGGTTACGAAACGGCCCTTCCCTGAACTCCGCGGGAATCTCAATCCCACCGATGCGGGGCTGTGACCCCGAGGGTCCGGGAGCAGACGGAGCTGGAATCTCCGTAGGGTCATAAGTGGTCACAGGTGCCGGCGCACTACCACTCGCTCCGAAAGACGAAGCGCTGGGATCACTAGTGGGTAACAGGACCGGTGTATCAGCAACAGTAGCAGGTGGTGTGGTGGAGTCTGAGTCTGAACTGCCCAAAACGCTAGCAGGTGGTACATCCGACATCTGAACAAGGAAAAATAAATTTTCCATGTCAGTAAGTCATAAGCAAGCACGTATTAGGCCAACAGTTTAAATCATGTATAACAATAAGTAGCATGGCAATAATAACGAATCGTACAGAAGTAGCATGCAATCGAAAGCAAGTAATATCATGCAGTAGTGAAATCATGTAGTAGCATACGGCATATAGCAGTAAAAGTAAGCAGCAGCATGCAGTAAGTTCAGCGGAAACAAGTAAACTAGCAAGTTATAGATTAGTCCTATTAGTGAATCCTACTCGGGTCGGTCTTAGACTCACTAATGCAACCTAATTCCCTACAACCAATGCTCTGATACCAAATGTGATGCCCCGTACAAAACCATCGTGTACGAATCATCAATAACAGGATCATTACAAGGTTAAGTACTATATGCGTTTTCAAAAAGAGTTTGCATTCAATAATAAAGTGATGTCTAAACCAACATCGAATGTTTTACAATCCAAAAGCATGCTTCACTAAGTAGAAGCAAATAATAAGTGTACGTGACCACAACGGTCGTTACAAGTCATAGTTCAAAAGTACTAAAGTATGAATGCAAGATAAAGTAGTTCATGCGACGACAACTCTAAGCAGCGGGTGTCTACAGCACGACTAGTACACAGCGGAAGCTAACCTCAAGCACCTGAGAAAAACATGCTTAAAAACATCAACAAAAGGTTGGTGAGCTATAGTTTAAGTATAACAGTATGTAAGGTAGGCCATGAGATTTCAGTGCTACAAAGAGCGTTTCAAAACAGTATGATAAAGTATATGTTAACCGTGGGCACTTGGTAACTAACTTAATGTTTATACCCCCTGAAAGTACACTTGGTAAGTGCGTATGTCTACGAAGTATTAAACACTCATTAAATGCTAGCGCTACTAGCCCGAATGGGGATGTCAAACCCTATGGATCCATATCTAAGATTCGCGTTCACGGTTCAAAAACCAATGATTAAACATTACCGAGCTAAAGGGAATGTTTATGCCGTTGTATAACCCACACATATATAAGTTTAAGTACTCGTGCCTAGTATGTAAAACATAAAATCCGCATGTATTCTCAGTTCCCAAAATAAGTTAAAGTAAAAAGGGAATGCTATAACTCACAATGATAATGTAGTCGTAAAGTCGGTTCGGAAAAGGTGTGCAAGTAATCGGTCCGAAGGTCCTCAACCTAAGGCAAATAGTACTAAGTCAGTAAATCGTATTAATAGGTTTAAAAGTATGTAATTAAGGTCTTAAGGTTCATCATCATTCATCATCAAACAAAAGGCGTAAAGTAAGTTTCGTTTATGAAAGTAGTTTACAACAAAGGCTGACTTCAGTCAGTCACCACGGCCTCTACCCTTACTGAATTAAGGTGAGACCAGTGGCCATGGCTCCGTCTATGAGTCACTTAAGTGTGGTAAAATTTACAGAAGCAAACTCGTCTTGGTTTGACCGTGGCGACGGTCTAAGTGCGAGTAGGTCAGAAATTTCTGCACAACGTTAAAGGACATAGTGACGATCGGAGGGCCATAAATCCTAAACCGTAACTCGGATTAAGACGAGTCCTATATGAAAAGTTATCTACTCAAAAAGTTCTATCTAAAAATCATAATCAAAACAGCCCAGGTCTACTGGTCTGATACAGAGACAGCAGGTCAGTAGGGTTTGGATAGAAACAGTAAGTTTAAGTGAGTTCCGGTGGTCTTGGTGCTTGATGTTCATCATGGTTCTCATCCTTGATGCATATAGCTTCAAGTGTACAACACCTTGATGTGTCTACATCATCTCAACCAAGTCTTGACCATCATAACACTAGTGCAAGTCTAAGACATGAAGCACAACTCACTTAAGAGTTGCATGTAGTTTGATGTACCAAAGTTACATCAAAGTCTTAGGTTTGACACTTACATGAACTATAAAGCTAATAATAAGTTACAAACTTGAAAATGAACTTATAAATCAAGATCTTAAGATGTAGAACATAGTTCTTAGTTAGATCTTGAAGATCCAAGACCCAAAAGTCTAGATCAAGCATAAGTATACAAAGTTATTTTTAAAGAAAACTTATTTGTGTGTTCTTGAACTTTCAAAGTTAACTTTAAGTTCAAGATTAATGAGATCAAAGTTAACTAGTAACATTTGACCAATAATAACATAAATCATGAAATTTAAGTGCAAGTAAATGAAGTAAATAGCTAAGTAAACAAGTAATTAAGTTCATGGTTTGCATACTTTAAAGATTCAAGCCTAAGCTTGATCTTTAAGGAAAGTAAACTTTAAAGTTTATTTCATGAATCACAAGTATGTTTTTAACACATGAACTTACAAACTTTTGAAACAAGTAATGAGTGGAGATCATAAACTAGAGAGTTTATCTCTTGTAAGTTCTTGAAGATACAAGATAAAATGATGAACAAACTAGTGAGTTTGATTCATAATAACTAGTAAGTAATTACAACAAGTAAGTAAACTACAAGTAATTAACAACAACAACAACAAGTGACGATGATGATTCAAGATGTATATGTTTCAGTTTTTGGCCAAGAAAGAAAGGAGAAAAGAGCTTGTTACTTACAAGGTTTAGAGAGAAAAGTGAGAGAGAAAGAGTGAAAAGATGAAAGCAAATGAATGTGTGTTTGAATGAGAGAAGTCTAGCAAGTGAGGTAATGAAAATGAAAGCCAAAAAAAACTCTCCTTCTATACCTAAAGGCCCACGGCTGTAGCTGATTCAAAAGGGGGGAGGGAAGTATTCCATGGTCACTAGTATGTAAAGCTCACAAAAGTAGGATAATAAGGTGGTATGTGCATGGGGATGATATGTAACAAGATTTTATAAGTCTTTAACTAACTAGTTGTAACCTAAATGATACTTACATGCAAGTATGGGCTTAAGAGTTCATGAATGAAGTAGGGTGAGCTCTTTAAGTCCACTAACAATAATTAAAGCCCAAGTTTCAAGTAGTAACAAGTTAATCCAATTAAAAGTCCATTAACACTACTAAATGCCCAAGTAATTAACCAACAACCTTAGTTAATTAAAATGATTAATAAAACTTAATCATTAATGCAAATAATACTTGAAAATATTATTCGTGAAGTTTCGTGTGTCACAAAGACGTTTCGGGCACTTAAAAGTCAAGTACGGGCAATCATGGTAACATGTAAATGTAATAACATACATTCGTTTAATTACACGTATTAATAATAATAATTATTAATAAATAAACGTTGGAAATTCCAGGGTCGTTACAATATGCATTTTAGGTGTTTGATGAAATGTTCAGCTGACGAGTTTCTTAGTCGGATTCTGTGGTTCCATGGGTCATTAAACTAACTGACTTTAGCATTTACGTTCACTTAATACCTAAAACATATCATTAAACTGTTTCGTTTAAACATACCCGTGGTTCCACGGGTCATTTTACTAGTAAAATACATAAAAATACAAATATAAATTTTAATTGATATGAAATCTTTTGAGACACACCTATAGAATCCGAACCCCCTTAAACCATTGACCCAAGAGGATTAGCCGGGATCTCCAAGTTTTAATTAATAGATTTTTTGGATGTAGATATATTGTAAAAACAAATGTGAAAATAAATATAGAATGTGTGTTACAAATAGTTTTCTGCTTTCTCGTTCTGAAAATAGATATCTTTCAGGTTTACTGTTATTTTTCTAATATTTGTATATCCTATGCATAAATGTTTTTGCTTATATAATTATATATGTTTGTTACTATTTAGTACGACTGGGGTGTTCAATCGAGTATGTTTTCTGAATTTTTTTTTTTAATAACCTTTAATACAATCTGTAACTCTGTAAGGTTTAAGCCTCTAAGGCCACTCCCGACCGGGAACCGTCACCCAACGCCACCCACTCACGACCATAGGCAACAGCTCGCCAGAGAAGTCGCCAGTTGGGCTTGCAACAGAGATCTCACGAGCACAAGTGGGTCCCGCAAGTTTGAATGTTTTGTTTTTTAGTCAAACGGATATTTTTTATATCGTTTGATTTTAATTTTTTTTTACGATACAATAATGATAAATGAGTCAAAATACTCGGAAAAACAATAATAAACTGGACACAAGTCGTGTTGTATACTAAGGATATTTGGGACGACATTCCTTATCGGCATGATCGTAGTAAGGAAGGATATTATACTGATGAGTGGTATTATATCATTAATCGTATTTTTAAGTTTAACCATAGTTTAATTTATATAATCGTAGTCAAAATTTATGTAATCGTAGTTTAATTTTATATAATCGTTTTTTAATCATGTAATGTTAATTTTTATCTATTAATTTAGTAATGTTATTTATATTTATATTTTGTATTTAAAATAATCATTAAAAATGGGTTAAAGTTGGATGGTGGAGTTTATGATAGTGAGTGATTAATGAAATGTTGTGACGATCGCTCCAAATCCATATGGACGAACACGTCATTCATTGATTTCATTGTGAGGTATTTGACCTCTATATGATACGTTTTGTAAACATTGCATTCTTTTGAAAAGGCACACCATAAATGAATATTTAAATCAAAGGTTTTCGACATCTGATGATTTTTACATATAGACAATCACTGTAAATAATAGTTTACAATAGTACTTCCGTTGACAATGCAGTCAAAATAATATACATGGTGATGATTTGGTGAATGCAACGTTTCCTTGAAAAATATGCCATGTAAGACTCCATGCACATAGCTTGTCTAACATATAAGCAAACAGCGGAAGACTTCTAGGGAACCTGAAAATAAACATGCTAACAAGTGTCAACCCAAAGGTTGGTGAGTTCATAGTTTTAATGTTTTGCATAATCTGTACATAAAAGTGGATCACAAGATTTCAGTTGTTTCATCCAGAAACATTTATCAAAATATTCTACGAAATTGAGCACCCTGGTAACTAAACTTAACGTATATATAATTTATACCCTTTGTATAATCATCTTAATAATACACGCAAACCAACGTGTACGCTTCTCAAATAGCATACGTCCGTTAAAAGGCTAATGCTCTAGCTCGAACGGGGATATCAAGCCCTATGGATCCATATACTACTACTCGCGCCCACCAGTTCTTATAACCGGCAGTTACTAGTTACCAAAGCTAAGGGATTTTCGGTTCAAACTCGGTGTAGAATTTAGTATGTACTTGTATCCATTGTGTTTAAAATAAAGTGCATGTATTCTCAGCCCAAAAATATAGATTGCAAAAGCAATTAAAAAGGGAGCAAATGAAACTCACCTTAGCAGCATATAAAGTCGTTCACCAAAATGTGACTGAAACTCTGATTACCAAATAACCGTAGATCTCAACCTAGAGAACATATGTTGGTCAATAAATGTCTATCAAGCTAGGTCAGGTCATAGTGTATCATAATCCTAATGCTCGAGATCGACATACAAAAGTTATCCAAAGTCGTTTCAAAAAGTCAATTTTGATAATAGTTCAACAAAACGAGACATACCTTATATAATGAGTCATTTACTCGGTTGGTAATATTTAAAAGTTCACTTTATCAATATCGTAAATAAGTTTTTTAAATCTTAATTGCAGATTCAAAAGCAATTTCAATTAACGTCAATCATAATTCAGTTGATCATATCTTTTAATCCGTTCATCGAAGCTATTCGGTGTCTAAATGAAAAGTTATTGATTTTTCGCCAGCTTTCCGAAAACATGTATATCATATACCTTTTACCAGTAATATATGTATTTAATTCGTAATTTATTATAAACTGTTTAACGACGAAATTTAGCATACAAACATGTATAAATATATATACTCGAGCACTAGACATGTATACACAATTAATGTATAAAAGATAAAATATAAATGCTTACGTATCAATATTGTGATTCAATATTGCAGAAAAGTACGTAGACACAACATAGATGATAACAGTAGGTTTGACTTGTAAATAATACCCATGAACATTACCCATAACCTCCATAGCTATAACCCATAATTTCCTTAACTTTATCCCGCTCAAAAACCCATTTTTGAAAGTGACACGCTCATAACCTCGTCGTAGTATTTTATGTATATTACTAATTAATAATTAATAATACTAATAATTAATAAGATTAATAATAATATTAATCTTAATAATAATAATAATAATAATAATAATAATAATAATAATAATAATAATAATAATAATAATAATAATAATAATAATAATAATAATAATAATAATTTAAATACGGAGGAAGTAACATAAATAAATATGTGTGTGATTGAAATGAAATCGTTTGAATTTATAGAACCTTTTCTGAAAAAGTACCCCATGCGATCGCATGGGATTTGTGCTTCAAGGCCATGCGATCGCATGGCACCCTGGGACAGCTCACAAATTTTTAACTTCTTGTTTGTCGACATAATATTTTATAATATATATAATATATATAATTTAAATAATTAATTATATATTATATTAAATTCATGTGCATAGTTGACTTGTAATTTTCGTTCCGATGACTCGTACGTTGTCACTCGACTTATGTCCCGGTTCCGGTTTCTCGAACGTATTTTTGTACGCTTAGAAAACTCGCAATTTACGTTTTGTGACTCATACCTTTGTCAAAATATAGTCTTAAATTATCAATAAACTATATCATTCAAAGTGTATCTTAAACTTTCGAGTGTTTTGGTCATTTACTTCTATAAATCGTTGTCTCGCTATTTGTTAATATATATATAATAACAAATCGTTTTATGACCAAGTTAATATATATTTTCAACATTCATAAACACGTTTTAAATATACGTCGCAAGTTATTCATATAATTAATATTCCAACTTATCATATATATTCAAATAAATATTTAAACCAATAAGTTTAATGTAGAGTATCAAACAATTAATACATTGTTACGTTTTCAAGTTATAGTATATATATATGTATCTATATACATATAATTGTTCGCGAATCGTCAAGAATAACCGAAAGGTATTTGAATATATGAAAGTAGTTCAAAAATTTTGAGATTCAGTTTTACAGACTTTGCTTATCGTGTCGAAAATGTTAATCATACAAAGATTAAGTTTAAATTTGGTCAGAAATTTTCGGGTCATCACAGTACCTACCCGTTAAATAAATTTCGTCCCGAAATTTGAGTGAGGTCGTCATGGCTAACAATAAAAATGTTTTCATGATGATTATGTGTTGATAAATAGAATTTTTATCACCGTTGAATAATATGGATTAAAAAAAATCCAATTACTCGAAGCGTATGAGGGAAGTTATCGTAATAGAGTGAAATGGAGAATAGAGATTCGTCTTATCTCTTGATGTAGTAACGATTGATTTTCGGAGTTTAAGGAATAGAAAATCTTCATAATTTAAATAAGATTTGATTCTTCAGAATTTAAGGAAATTAGGATTTCCTTTGATTAAATGCGTAATCTGCCTCGATTGCTATGTCTGATATTTTGCTATAAATTGACCTTTTCCGTTTCATTTATTTTCACCACTCCTATAATCTTCTTCCTTATTTCATACTTACAAAAGATTTGTGAAAATGCTTCATCCAGTTCTGATTCTTGATATTTTCTTGGCTATCATATCACTCATTCTTCTTTTTCATCTGCCACCAGAGGAGGTTATTTTCTTCTACTATTACCTTGGGGTTATATATTTTTCATTCTCCCGTGTCTTTATATTGCTATACGCATTGATATACACGGTTTGTAATTCCGGGGTTGTTTTCGGGCTTTATATTTTCCATTATATTTCGGAGCTTCATGCTTTCGTTTTCTCTTCCCGACTTTAGGTCAAGCGAATAATGGTCCAGAATTTGTAGGTATGAATTTCAGAATGAACATAATTAATATTCTAAGAAAGAAACGGTAATGGCACAATCTGACTTGTCAAATTACCAGAATACCTCGAAAAAAACCGAATCATCAAGAAAAATATTTTCTTGATATGTTTAGAGGTTAAATAGAATGAAAGAGTTATGTAACATGGTTCATGATGAGGGTGGGATCTGTGAACCTTTATCACGTTCCATTAGAAACTTAGCATGACTTACTGTAATATAATCACGTTGATCAAGTGTCATTATATTATACTAATTCATGCTTCAGTTCCCAACATTACTTCAAAACATTCATATTTTAAACTTGAAGGTTTCAGAATTTAGAAACTAAAATAGTTTCTTTTATGATGTAACACAGATAGCGCGAAGAGATGAATGATTTCAGATAAGAATAGTTATGAAGATACCTCAAGAATTATCGAGGATATTTATAATGAAAGGTACGATGATATCTTAGAATATTTAAGATAAGATGATGATGAAGAATATTGTCCGCAAAGGTTTTAGAGTAAGGAGCAAGGTATTTGCTAAAGATTTCAGTAGATACTGAATCATTTGTATTCTTTGAAGGTAGATTTCGTCTTTGTGATTTGTCCACAGCCTCCTTCATGGTCTGCTCAATCCGTTTTCCAGTTCCAAACCTTCTCTTTTTCTCAGCTTTACCACCATACTATTCTTTATCATCAAACTTTTGACTGTTAAGGTCGTTTACAGTTTTTGCTGCTTCATCAGCATTGTTCCAAATTTTAGAGAACTAGTTCATAGTTTAGGGTGTTTTTCAAAAACTTCACATTCAAAGTATGTAAGTCTAGGAGATAGACATTATATGTATATATATAACTGTTGGCGTAGAATTGCTGCGAAATTCGAAATACTGATTGCTAATTCCCGATAGTTGGTATGGCAATTATTCTTATAAGATGTGGATGAGTACATGATAGGGTTTCAATGAATATAATGATTTTTCGAAAGGTCAAGGATCAATGAAGTTGTTGGTAAATTTACTGCTAATGTGGTGGAACATAAAAGGTTCCCCAGTAACAAAAACGTATATACCAAAGTTTCAAGTCTGAAAGGTTATCGTTGACTGGTTGAATGGTTGATAATACTGGATACTTTGAAAAGGGATTGCAAGGTTATTTTCGGTAAAAACAACGCTAAAGGATCTTGCACAGTTTTGAAGTCAAAGTATAGCTTCGAAAGATGTAGGAATCTAAGAATGATGTCTTTTGTTAAATCTTGACTTTGGATTTTGATTTGTCAAAATCAAAATATGTAATCAAATTTGGATGAGGATGGTTGTTTTAATTTTTATAAAAGAATATATATTGTTGTGAAAGTAGTGAGTATAGTTGATGATTTGTTGAATCAGAATTGAAGAATGTAACATATTAATAGTGAATTTATATATCTCTCGGGTATTACCTACCCGTTAAAATATTCTCACCATTAACGGTTTGTACAAAAGAGTTTTCTTAATTACATTCTTTATGAAAATACACCTACATATATATTTTCTTTAGATGTAATCATGATTTATATGAGTTAACATAATATTATTCTCATCTGGTTTTCGACTAGGACTAGAATATATAATCTCTAAAACTTTTATAAACTACATATTCTCTGCAGAATATTTCTTCGATGAAGTTATGAATCAATACTTCATCGTTTGTTGTTGTTGGTATTCCTTGGTATCTATGGTGCGTATGACGTTGATGTTCGAGGTACATATTGTGATGTTGAGGTGTGGGATGCGGATGTTGTTGCTGGTGGTGGTGATGGTACTGTTGGTGTTGCTGATGGTGGTACTGTTGCTATCGGTGCTGCTGCTGGTGCTTGTAACCTTTGCACCACATTCTCCAAAGCCACTACCCGAGCGTGAAGCTCGTTGACTTCTTCTATTACACCAGGGTGATTTTCGGTTCGAACGAGTGGACGAATAAGATCTAGAATTTGAGATAATATATAATCGTGATGAGACACTCTGGAAATGAGAGAGAAAATGGTGTCTCGAATAGGTTCGCCGGTAAGTGCTTCAGGTTCTTTGCCAAGAGGGTAATGTGGTGGATGGAAGGGATCACCTTCTTCTTGTCTTCAATGACTAAGTAGGCTACGAACCCATCCCCAATTCATCCAAAATAGGTGATGGCTGATTGGTTGATCCATTCCGGTTACACTGTCTTCGGAATTCAGGTGAATATCCATATCGGAATAGCTGTCGGAGTTTAAGGAATTTGAACATGATACGTGATCCATCTTGTATAATTAGAGGGATGATTTTTGATATGAAATAGATTATAGAATTTAGATTGGTACTCTTCAATACATAATTTACATATGTATATATAATACCAAAATCCCGTAAATTACGGAGAAATTTTCGGAAGATGTCAGGAAAAGTATACAGTAACAGATATGCTAAGATATGAATTTTTGTCTATACACTATTTATGCAATAAATGCAGGAAAACGTGTCTAGACTTAAGAATGATAAGCATATAATTTCTGACAAGAAATGATAAGCAAAACTTTTAACATGCAGACACGGTCGAAGTTCAGACTTACTAATGCATCCTAACAACTATCCGTTAGACACACTCATTCAAGACCTGGTTCGCGTGCTCTGATACCAACTGTGACGATCGCTCCAAATCCATATGGACGAACACGTCATTCATTGATTTCATTGCGAGGTATTTGACCTCTATATGATACGTTTTGTAAACATTGCATTCTTTTGAAAAGGCACACCATAAATGAATATTTAAATCAAAGGTTTTCGACATCTGATGATTTTTACATATAGACAATCACTGTAAATAATAGTTTACAATAGTACTTCCGTTGACAATGCAGTCAAAATAATATACATGGTGATGATTTGGTGAATGCAACGTTTCCTTGAAAAATATGCCATGTAAGACTCCATGCACATAGCTTGTCTAACATATAAGCAAACAGCGGAAGACTTCTAGGGAACCTGAAAATAAACATGCTAACAAGTGTCAACACAAAGGTTGGTGAGTTCATAGTTTTAATGTTTTGCATAATCTGTACATAAAAGTGGATCACAAGATTTCAGTTGTTTCATCCAGAAATATTTATCAAAATATTCTACGAAATTGAGCACCCTGGTAACTAAACTTAACGTATATATAATTTATACCCTTTGTATAATCATCTTAATAATACACGCAAACCAACGTGTACGCTTCTCAAATAGCATACGTCCGTTAAAAGGCTAATGCTCTAGCTCGGACGGGGATATCAAGCCCTATGGATCCATATACTACTACTCGCGCCCACCAGTTCTTATAACCGGCAGTTACTAGTTACCAAAGCTAAGGGATTTTCGGTTCAAACTCGGTGTAGAATTTAGTATGTACTTGTATCCATTACGTTTAAAATAAAGTGCATGTATTCTCAGCCCAAAAATATAGATTGCAAAAGCAATTAAAAAGGGAGCAAATGAAACTCACCTTAGCAGCATATAAAGTCGTTCACCAAAATGTGACTGAAACTCTGATTACCAAATAACCGTAGATCTCAACCTAGAGAACATATGTTGGTCAATAAATGTCTATCAAGCTAGGTCAGGTCATAGTGTATCATAATCCTAATGCTCGAGATCGACATACAAAAGTTATCCAAAATCGTTTCAAAAAGTCAATTTTGACAATAGTTCAACAAAACGAGACATACCTTATATAAGGAGTCATTTACTCGGTTGGTAATATTTAAAAGTTCACTTTATCAATCTCGTAAACAAGTTGTTTAAATCTTAATTGCAGATTCAAAAGCAATTTCAATTAACGTCAATCATAATTCAGTTGATCATATCTTTTAATCCGTTCATCGAAACTCTTCGGTGTCTAAATGAAAAGTTATTGATTTTTCGCCAGCTTTCCGAAAACATGTATATCATATGCCTTTTACCAGTAATATATGTATTTAATTCGTGATTTATTATAAACTGTTTAATGACGAAATTTAGCATACAAACATGTATAAATATATATACTTGAGCACTAGACATGGATACACAATTAATGTATAAAAGATAAAATATAAATGCTTACGTATCAATATTGTGATTCAATATTGCAGAAAAGTACGTAGACACAACATAGATGATAACAGTAGGTTTGACTTGTAAATAATACCCATGAACATTACACATAACCTCCATAGCTATAACCCATAATTTCCTTAACTTTATCCCGCTCAAAAACCCATTTTTGAAAGTGACACGCTCATAACCTCGTCGTAGTATTTTATGTATATTACTAATTAATAATTAATAATACTAATAATTAATAAGATTAGTAATAATATTAATCTTAATAATAATAATTTAAATACAGAGGAAGTAACATAAATAAATATGTGTGTGATTGAAATGAAATCGTTTGAATTTATAGAACCTTTTCTGAAAAAGTACCCAATGCGATCGCATGGGATTTGTGCTTCAAGGCCATGCGATCGCATGACACCCTGGGACAGCTCACAAATTTTTAACTTCTTGTTTGTCGACATAATATTTTATAATATATATAATATATATAATTTAAATAATTAATTATATATTATATTAAATTCATGTGCATAGTTGACTTGTAATTTTCGTTCCGATGACTCGTACGTTGTCACTCGACTTATGTCCCGGTTCCGGTTTCTCGAACGTATTTTTGTACGCTTAGAAAACTCGCAATTTACGTTTTGTGACTCGTACCTTTGTCAAAATATAGTCTTAAATTATCAATAAACTATATCATTCAAAGTGTATCTTAAACTTTCGAGTGTTTTGGTCATTTACTTCTATAAATCGTTGTCTCGCTATTTGTTAATATATATATAATAACAAATCGTTTTATGACCAAGTTAATATATATTTTCAACATTCATAAACACGTTTTAAATATACGTTTCAAGTTATTCATATAATTAATATTCCAACTTATCATATATATTCAAATAAATATTTAAACCAATAAGTTTAATGTAGAGTATCAAACAATTAATACATTGTTACGTTTTCAAGTTATAGTATATATATATGTATCTATATACATATAATTGTTCGCGAATCGTCAAGAATAACCGAAAGGTATTTGAATATATGAAAGTAGTTCAAAAATTTTGAGATTCAGTTTTACAGACTTTGCTTATCGTGTCGAAAATGTTAATCATACAAAGATTAAGTTTAAATTTGGTCAGAAATTTCCGGGTCATCACAAATGTGTTAAAGTAGTTTGTGCAGATATGATGTTGATGTGGGGGAGAGAAGTTATGTGAAAGAAGTGAGCAATAAGGAGTGGTATAAACCGAAGTTAGAGGTCATAAACTTAAGGGTTAAAGCCATAAATAGGCTATATACTTTTATTTTTGTTCCAATGTAGGCTATATACTCAGAAAAATACCAATGTAGACTATATACTCTTAAAAGGTGTATCGATGTATACAAAAAAAAAATAATTAGAAACATGCTAACGTCATCATCTTCATCGTATCAACATCATCATCTAATCGGAGCTTCAAATTACTTGAAAATGATGTCAATAGCCTCGACTAACAGCTTTTGTGAAGTATTAAGATTCAAAATCCACAACGATTTCACAAATCGATGACGAACATGAGCGGTTTTCATGAAGAACACCAAAATTGTGTTTTGTTGACATGAGTACACTTTTTGAAAGTATATAATCTACATTGGTATTTTTTGAGTATATAGCCTACATTGGAACAAAAATGAAAGTATATAGCCTATTTTTGGAAGAATAAGGTGCAGGTTTTTTTTTCATGTAATATTTAAAAGAAAAAAGATCCACATAATCATTTTAACCGTTTTAGCCGGTAGCAAGTCTTTTTTTTTTTTTACAAGAGTACACTTTTTGAAAGTATATAGCCTACATTGGTATTTTTCTGAGTATATAGCCTACATTAGAACAAAAATGAAAACATATAGTCTATTTATAGCTTTAACCGTAAACTTAAATATCCAAATAAATTTATTCTTTTTGTGTTTCATGTTGTCCAAATAGAAATATTTTGATATTGTACGTATGCTCTCTGTTCATTAAGACAGGTGTTTCTAAATAAATTTTATCTTACTTATGACATATCGATAAGTTGTCAGTTTATCTTTTTGTTTAAAACTAGTTGTGAGCCATCGCTTCGCGCCGGGGGCTCTGTTTTGAATGCGAGTTAAAAAAAAGTCTTGAACTATTTTGTTAAAAAGAAATTTTTTTCGACATCTAACATTGAAGGGTTGTTCCTTTTGTGAAAGTTGCTTCTTTTAGCATTCGGGTTTTTTTTTTCTTTAAAAAAAGTTAGTTGATCTATTTTGTAAAAAAGAATATTTTTCGACATCTTTTGGTAGCATTGAAGGGTTGTTCCTTTTATGAAAGTTGCCTCTTTTATCCTTGAGGAAGAAAAAAAAAGGAAAAAAAAGATAGTTAATTTTTTTTGTAAAAAAAAAAAAATTTCGATATCTTTTGGTAACATTGAAAGGTTACTTCTTTTACGAAAGTTACTTTTTTATCGTTGGAGACCAAAATAAAAAATAAAAAATTATTGTAGCACAGTAGTGGCCCCTGTGGGTCCAACTGATTGAGCGCAGCTGATCTGTGCAGCAGCGTATACGAAATATACTATATTTTTACTACAAAATATGATACAAATTACACAAGATTTATTTATTTATTTAGATTGGGATATACCTAAACCTTGCTACAACACTTATAGGCAGTATACCTAATCGTAGAGTAGTGTAGTTTTTAGTAAGTCCGGTTCGTTCCACAGGGAGCTAGCTGAGTTTAACGCTATATTTTTTTACAACTATATTTGTCTATATATATATATATATATATATATATATATATATATATATATATATATATATATATATATATATATATATATATATATATATATATATATAAGTAGTATTATTATAAAAGGGGGTTTTTACCGTTTAATGACCGGTTTGTTGATTTTATATTTTAAGCGTAAAGATAAATGACGATAATAAAAATGATATAATTTAAATTGCGATAAAGTAAATTGCAGTAATTAAAATAACAGTAAATAAAGGTACGATGAAATATGAAATAAAAGTATTATGCTTATTTAAACTTCCGTAATCATGATGTTTAACGTGTTAATTTTAATTTATTACCCGGGTTAATTGTCCTTTGTCCTGAATTATTTGATACCTATTTGGTTTTTGTCCATAATAGTCCATCGGTCATAATTATAAAATGCTCGTCAAATTAACTTTATTCCCGAAGTCAAATATTCCAACTAATTAGGGATTCGAACTGTAACAAGGTTTTAATACTTTGTAAATAATTACACCAGGTTATTAACTGCGTGTAATTCAAGGTTTTAATACTTTGTTAACAATTACACCAATTATCCTTGTATGTAATCCACCCCTGTTTTAATGAGATATGAATATTAATTTACTCACTTGATCAGAATGAATAATCAATTACCCAACCCGAATAATTAATTAAATGATCGTTAAAGGTGTCGTATAAACATCATTATACAGGACATGCATAATCATTTTAATAATTATTAGATTAACTAATTTGAAAATAGGTTCGACAGGTTCCAATGAGTTGTCGCTCAATTAGACAATACCCCCTATCTATTAATAGTCATAGTCCAATGTCCACAAGTGTCGGTCTTTTGTCCAAACCTTAATTATGGTACAAAATCTAATAACCCCGTCTTAATATTTAGTCTAACATCACGATTACTTTGGCTCAAATAAGCATAATAATAACTTAGTTACGAGACATTAATTTTAAAAAGGAAGAACATAGCTTACAGTGGTGATTAATCGCGTAGCGTTACCCGGACAGAATTTCGACTTAAAACCCGTAAAACATTCTTACAATAACCTTATTATTATTAACTTAAATTAAAATTAAAATTAAAATTAATAATATATATATTATATTGTTTACAGAAAGAAAGGAAATGAAAAAGAGGTGTTTTACTCGTCGAAAAATGCTGAATTTATAGGACCTGGCCATTTTTCTGGCTTCATGCGATCGCATGAAGAATGGTCTTCCTGGTCATGCGATCGCATGGCCAGCTGGATCAGGCCACCTACTTTTGTTTTCTAGTTTTGCCGACGTTTTATTATATAATATATATATATATATATATATATATATATATATATATATATATATATATATATATATATATATATATATATATATATATATATATATATATATATATATATATATATATATATAATTTTAAGAATTATTTATATATTATATTATATTTATGTGCATAGTTGACTTGTAATTTTAGCTCCGTTGCGTCTCGCGTTGATAGTTGGTTCATATCCTGGTTCCGGATTTTTGAACGTCCTTGCGTACAATTTAATATCTTGTATTTTGCGTTTTGCGACTCGTACTCTTGTAATTTTGAGACGTTTCTCATCAATAAATTGAACCACTTGAATTATATCTTGTACATTTGAGCTTTTTGGTCATTTGCGTCTTCAAATCGTCGATTTCTTCTTTTGTCTTCGCACTTATTTATTTAAACGAATATTACATAAAAATAGAACAATTGCAACTAAAAGCTTTACATATTAGAAGGATATTGTGCCTAAATATATGTTCATTTGGAGCACTATCAAATATCCCCACACTTGAACGTTGCTTGTCCTCAAGTAATACAGAACTTGAAATAAAATCACACTTCACTCGAATCACTTTTTTTTTTATTCTCACACTTTATACATCAGTGATTTTAATAGGGCGGTATACACAATGATAGTAACGATGTGGTTTACAGTCCCACATGACTATGAAAATTTAGATCCCTTAGGAAATTGGATCTTTATGAAAATATTTGATCTTTTAAAAATTCAATCTAGCTTTTACCCTAGATAAGTTTTCCGGAATAACCCTTCACCGGTGTTTGCAAAATGTTTTTGTGGATTTTGTGGGTTTCATATTTTAAAATTTTAGTTCAAAACTTGCGATTTTGTGTCACCCACTTGCTAACCTTGTATTGGGAAAGCAATACGTCCAGTTTACTTGCTCCGTATATTACCTTTCGGTAAACTACCGTCCGGTTGTAAAGGAAAGTGTTGAACAAGCAACTGTTAAGACAATGTCCCATGACATGCAGATGTTCATGGTCTAAAACGTGTCGGATGCAATTACTATCCTTTGTAGGAGCAATAGTAAAGATCACCCTATAATTTTTTGGTCTGGCATAAGGTCCTGTCTTCGACCATGCTATGCAACCACCGTTCTTATGGTTGACACCCGATTTGGTTCAGGTGACCTAATGAATTCCATGTGAATTCTTAGGATTTTACGTTCAATGGTAATGAACGCATTAAAAATGGGTTTTCAGAAAACAAATCGGTTTTAATTTGATCAAAATATTTTCTCGTTCAAGCTCGAGTTTAGATATCATTGAATTCCATGAGTTTGTAATTCTCAATCTTTAAAGTCAATCTCAAGGATTGAGTAATATCAGACTTAAAAGCTGATTTTTAATCTTTTAAGGACATTATCCTTTCTGGGGGTCTGATTCATTAGTCTTATCAAGCTAATTTGCACGGCGCCCTTCCCATTTTACGAGACAGATCCTCTCATGGTTAGGATAAGTCTGACCACTTGGCGACCCTGTTTGATGCTGAGGTCCGTGGATTTCCAGCTGATTTTCGAGAAAACTTTTCAAGGTTTTTCGTAGACTCTACAACTGGTCTGGATGACAACTTCCTGACCTAAATCAAGAAGCGCGTGTCTTTTTCGAAAGACTTTACTTCTTTTTAATGATGGAATTGATTCATCGTGCAGATCCATCCTTCTTTCAAATATATATCGCAGTAAATTAGGTAAAACTGATTAAAATCGTCCAAAACAAAAGTACCTGTAATAATCTTGTACAAACATATGTGATATGTGTTTTAAATAACTTGGTAAATTCTTCCCACACTTAGCTTTTATTTATTTTTTTCTTTGCCTTTTTATTCTCCTCTATTCCATTTTAAATGAATTCTAACGTTTTGGGTTGTTTCTCCATTTATGTTCTCTCCGAGGTAACAATAATTTTGTTATTAACACCTAGTTTTACTGTAACGACCCGTCAAAATCGCTATTGACGCGGCACGTTAATCATTGATTCCACAGTGAGGTTTTGACCTCTATATGATACGTTTTGATAAAATATTGCATTCATTAAATAAGTGACTTTCTAAACATAGAAAGTTATAAACATGTGGGCGAGTGCTTAGGTATAAGCAAAACCCCGAAATACATAAGTCTTTAATTTACAGGTTGACATCACAGTCCAATTATTTATTACACAACGCAGTTTTATTTTGAATGCAATAAACTTTGTACAAAGCATGAGAGACTCCATGCAGGCAACAAGCACATCACAGCGGAAGCATTCTAAGGACCTGAGAATAAAACATGCTAAAAAGTCAACACGAATGTTGGTGAGTTATAGGTTTAATTGCTCGAGTCATAAACATATATAAAGATAGACCACAAGATTTCATCAAAAGTTTATCAATAGATTCTACGTAACAGAGCACCCTGGTAACTAAACTTAACTCTATAGTGATAATTACCCCATTCGTTTTAATACACGCAAACCAACGTGTCTTAAACTCAAATAACATACGTCCGTTAAAAGGCTAGCGCTCTAGCTCGGACGGGGATGTCAAGCCCTATGGATCCATATACAATTATTCGCGCCCACCAGTCCATATCCTATGTACTGGCAGCTACTAGTTACCAAAGCTAAGGGATTTTCGGTTTAACTCAGTGTAGAATTTTGTATGTACTTGTGTCTTATTGCGTTTAAAATAAATTGCATGTATTCTCAGCCCAAAAATATTTAAAGCATTTAAAAAGGGAGACTATAACTCACAGTTCAATATTGAGACTCAATATTGTAGGCAAATTGCGTAGACGTAATGACGGTAGACGACTGTCTGGTTGGCCTTGGATTCAAGAACAATACCCCAAACAATACCCAATATTTCCTTAGCTTAAAGCGGTTTGAAACCCGAATTAAAACACCCTCGAATATACTTTATTATTATTAACTTAAATTAAAATTATAATTATAATTATAAATTAAAATTTACGTACATAAATAATTATGAAGAATTTCGTCGAGCAAAACTGACATTTTATAGTACTTTTCGATTTACTGTAGCTCATGCGATCGCATGAGTTTTCAGCGTTTTTGCCATGCGATCGCATGGCCGCCTTTTCTGTTTTTGTTTGCTAGTTCGTCGACATCAAATAGTGTTTACTGTAGCAAATAGTGTTTACTGTAGCAAATAGTGTTTCACTGTAGCAAATAGTGTTTACTGTAGCAAATCACTGTAGCAAACTCGTTTTCACTGTAGCACTGTAGCAAAATACGGTTTCACTGTAGCAAATAGTGTTTTACTGTAGCAAATTGTGTTTTACTGTAGCAAAGTAATTTTTACTGTAGGAAAGTCGTTTTTACTTGTACATATATATATACATACATATAATTGTTCATGAATCGTCGAGAGTAGTCAAAGGTAATTGTATATATGTAACAGTTCTAAAATTTTGAGACTCAATCTAACAGACTTTGTTTAGCGTGTTAAAATAATAAATCGTATAGAGAATTGGTTTAAATAAGTCAAAAAATTTCGGGTCATCACAGTACCTCCCCCTTAAAGAAAATTTCGTCCCGAAATTTTGAGTAGTACCTGTTTCATGAGCGATATCAGTGAACAAATGTGGATACTTTTGCTTCATTTGATCTTCACGTTCCCAAGTAAACTCGGGTCCTCGTCTTGCGTTCCAACGAACCCTAACTATCGGTATTTTGCTTTGTTTTAATTGTTTGACCTCACGGTCCATGATTTCAACAGGTTCTTCGATAAAATGGAGTTTATCATTGATTCGTATTTCGTCAAGAGGAATTACGACATCTTCTTCAGCTAAACATTTCTTCAAATTTGACACGTGAAATGTGTTGTGAACACTACTAAGTTCTTGCGGTAGCTTTAATCGATAAGCAACTGTTCCAATTCTTTCGGTGATTTCAAAGGGTCCTACGTACCTAGGACTTAGCTTTCCTCGTTTACCGAATCGTACAACGCCTTTCCAGGGTGACACTTTCAACATGACTTTGTCGCCCACTTGAAATTCTAGCGGTTTTCTTCTTACATCAGCATAACTCTTTTGGCGACTCATGGCCGTTTTCAATCGCTGTTGTATTTGAATGATCTTTTCGGTGGTTTCATGAATAATTTCTGGTCCAGTAAGTTGTCTTTCTCCTACTTCACTCCAACAGATAGGAGATCTGCACTTTCTACCGTAAAGTGCTTCAAATGGCGCTGCGTTGATGCTCGTATGATAGCTGTTATTGTATGAAAATTCTGCCAACGGTAAGTGTCGATCCCAACTGGTTCCAAAGTCAATCACGCATGCCCGTAACATGTCTTCCAATGTTTGTATTATTCTTTCACTTTGACCATCTGTCTGTGGGTGATAAGCGGTGCTCATATCTAATCGAGTTCCCAATGCTTTTTGTAATGATTGCCAAAAACGTGATGTGAATCGGGTGTCGCGATCAGATATGATGCAGATGGGTACACCATGCCTGGAAACTACTTCCTTCAAATATAGGCGTGCTAATTTCTCCATACTGTCTGTCTCCTTTATTGGTAGGAAGTGAGCTGATTTAGTTAGACGATCAACTATCACCCAAATAGTATCATGACTACTTGCAGTCCTTGGCAATTTTGTAATGAAATCCATGGTTATTCTTTCCCATTTCCACTGCGGAATTTCTGGTTGTTGCAGTAATCCTGACGGCTTTTGGTGCTCAGCTTTGACCTTTGCACACGTTAAACATTTGCTTACATAAGTAGCAATTTCTGTTTTCATATTAGGCCACCAATAAAACTTCTTGAGATCGTGGTACATTTTTCCGTTTCCTGGGTGAATTGAGTACCTCGTTTTGTGTGCTTCATCCAGTACTAGTTGCCTTAGGTTACCATGTTTTGGTACCCATATCCTACCAGCAAAATACAGGGTTCCATCGGCTTTTTCTTCAAGTTGTTTTTCTAACCCTTTGCTTATTTCGCCTTTTTCGTTTTCTTCTTTTAAAGCCTCTAACTGTGCTGCTTGAATTTGCTTTGTGAGATCAGTACGAATTGTAATATTCAAAGCTCGGACCCTAAGAGGTTTTACTCTTTCTTTTCGACTTAGGGCATCAGCTACAACATTAGCTTTTCCGGGGTGGTAACGGATTTCACAATCGTAATCGTTTAACAACTCTACCCAGCGACGTTGCCTCATATTGAGTTGTTTTTGATCAAAAATATGCTGAAGACTCTTATGGTCGGTGTACACTGTACACTTGGTGCCATATAGATAGTGTCTCCATATTTTGAGTGCAAAAACTACTGCTCCAAGTTCCAAATCGTGCGTCGTATAGTTCTTTTCATGAATTTTTAGTTGTCGTGAGGCATATGCGATAACTTTTGTGCGTTGCATTAATACACATCCTAAACCTTGGCGTGAAGCATCACAATAGATCACGAAATCATCATTTCCTTCCGGTAATGACAAAATGGGTGCAGACGTTAACTTCTTCTTTAATAACCGGAATGAGGATTCCTGTTCTGTGGACCAATCATACTTCTTTCCCTTTTGAGTCAATGCAGTTAAGGGTTTGGCGATTCTAGAGAAATCTTGAATGAATCTTCGGTAGTAACCAGCAAGACCTAAGAATTGGCGGATTTGTGTTGGAGTCTTCGGTGTTTCCCATTTACTAATGGCTTCGATCTTGGCGGGGTCAACTTTAATTCCATGTTTACTGACAACATGGCCCAAAAATTGTACTTCTTGTAACCAGAAATCACACTTCGAAAATTTTGCGTACAATTCTTCTTTCTTGAGTATCTCTAGTACCAGTCTTAAGTGTTGCTCATGTTCTTCCTTGTTCTTCGAGTAAATCAATATGTCGTCGATAAAAACAATGACAAATTTGTCTAAATACGGTCTACAGATGCGATTCATTAGATCCATGAATACTGCTGGAGCATTAGTCAATCCAAAAGGCATGACTAAAAATTCATAGTGACCGTAACGGGTTCTGAACGCTGTTTTAGGAACATCTTCTTCCTTCACTCTCAGCTGATGATATCCGGAGCGTAGATCAATCTTAGAATAAACACTTGATCCTTGCAATTGATCAAACAAATCATCAATCCTCGGTAATGGGTACCGATTCTTGATCGTTAATTTGTTTAATTCTCGGTAATCTATGCACATTCTCATAGATCCATCCTTCTTCTTGACGAACAGAATAGGAGCACCCCAAGGTGAAAAATTAGGACGAATAAATCCACGGTCCGATAATTCTTGCAACTGGTCTTGTAATTCTTGCATTTCTGAAGGTGCAAGTCTATATGGAGATCGGGCTACAGGTGCAGCTCCTGGTATGAGATCAATCTGGAATTCTACACATCTGTGTGGAGGTAGCCCCGGTAATTCTTCTGGAAATACTCCGGGATATTCTCTTACAACCGACATGTCATCAATGCTTCTTTCTTCAGTATCGATCTTCTTTACGTGTGCCAGAATAGCATAACAACCTTTTCTTATAAGTTTCTGGGCCTTCATACAGCTGATAAAGTTCAGTTTTGAGTTGTTCTTCTCCCCATAAATCATTAATGACGTTTCATCCTTACGAGGGATGCGGATTGCTTTCTCAGCACAAACAACTTCCGCTCTTGTTTTGGACATCCAGTCCATGCCAACGATTACATCAAAACTTCCTAATTCTACGGGTATCAAATCAATTTTGAAGGTTTCACCAGCGAGATTCATTTCGCAACCATGGCAAATTTTATCGGCTTTTATCAGTTTACCATTAGCTAATTCAATAGTATATTTATCGTCTAGAGGTAATGATGCACATTTTAGTTTAAAACTAAAGTCTTTACACATATAACTTCTATCAGCACCCGTATCAAACATAATAGAAGCTAGTTGATTATTAACGGTAAACGTACCCGTGACAAGATTAGGATCCTCACGTGCTTTACTGGCACTAACATTAAATGCCCTCCCACGTGCGGGTTCTTTGTTCTTCTCCTTATCAGGGCATTGATTTATAAAGTGACCAGACTTCCCGCATCCAAAACATTTCTTGACATCGGTCAGTTTTGTCTTTACTTCAGAAACGGTGGCATAACAATCTTTCGCCACATGTCCTTTCTTGTTGCACTTATCACAGACCACTTGACAATAACCTGCATGATGTGTATAACATCTTTTGCAGAACGGATGGGGTCCCTTATAGTTTGGACTTGCAGTTGCCCCATCTTGTTTACCTTTAAAAGTTTCTTGTTTCTTCAGGTGAGTACTTTTGCCCTTATAGTCTTCCCATTTCCTCTTTCCTTCAGTTGTCTTGACTTCGGTAATTGGTGCCTTAATCGAACTCTCTGTGATCTGGTCCATGAGTTGGTGTGCCATTGTCATGGCTTCCTGCATCGTATTCGGTTTGGACGATGTAACATTTCCTTTGATATTGATCGATAAACCGTCAATATACATTTCTATCTTTCGTTTCTCATTTGGCACCAATTCGGGACACAACAAGGCTAGTTCCATGAAACGCTTTTCATAGTTATTGAGATTCGCGCCGATAACCTTCAGATTACGTAACCCAGATTCCATTTTTCTGATCTCGTTTCGAGGACAGTACTCCTCGATTAGCATCTTTTTCAGTTCTTCCCAAGAGATATCATATGCCGTATCTATTCCTTCTGCTTTAGCATAATTGTTCCACCAAGTAAGTGCACCATCTTGCAACGTACACGAAACATACTTTGACTTGTCTTCGTTCGCACAATTACTGATTTTGAAAACGGACTCCATCTTTTCAAACCATCGGGTTAGACCGACTGGTCCCTCAGTTCCACTAAACGTCTGTGGTTTGCATCCTTGAAAAGTTTTGTATGAGCATCCGTTTCGTGAATTTGTGTTTACGGCCGCTGCTTTGGCTGCTGCTTTTGCTGCTTCGGTTGCAGCAATTCTTTCATTCACACGTTTCTCGACTAGTTGCTCAAACTCAGCATCCGACATTTGAGACATGTTTCTTCAATAAACACAACATATATAATTTAATCATATAGAATATTATAGGTAAAATGAGTTGTCAATAGTTAATCGTAGCATATTAATAATATGAACCGATTATTATAAAAGCCTTTTCTTCTTATTAGCATTTTATAATTATTTCTAGGGTATTACCTACCCGTTAAGTTCATACATAATAGCTAGTACAAGGAATTAACTACTAAAATCCTAATAATATTCCACTATGAAAAATTATAGCGAGTTACTACATTATTATGTAATAATAATAAGAAGTAGTAATAATACAAATAATCATTCCATGCATTTATTATTAATAAACCAAAATAATACAATACCATACAATACTGATATTTTACATATGCTTATTTTACATAACAAGATAGAGTAGCACACATAAGTAATAAAATAGCGTATGGAAGATTTATGGTTGCGAGGTCGTTCATTCAGAACTATCAGAAACTTCTTCCCATTTGGTTCTCTCTGCCAATTGTTTGTGTGCACATGGTCCGACAGATATCCTGGCAGTGTATTTTATTTTTAGTTGGGGTTTTGAGGTACCCGTTACCTCAGTGGGTTTTATACAATAAGGGTGGTTACGGATCGAATGGTCCTGTTCTTTTTTAATAACTAAGGACATTTTATTATTGTGGTTGTTTTTATTATCTATAGCAAGTTGGAATTTCTCCTTAGTGATCTCTTTTATTTCATTAGCGAAATCCTCCTCCTTACTGATCTCGTCTGATGACGTACTGTCTGAGTCATGTGTAGGAGAATATGATGACGAACTGCAAGAATATGTACCGGTGGTCATGAACCGAAATCTGCCAGGCGTAATCGGCACAACCCGCCCGTCGGCGGTATATCTGGACCAATGTCCATATTTGTTTAGAAATGGACGATCCTCGTTTACTCCAGGGATCATGGGTCCATGCCAACGATACTGTGGCTCCGGAAAACTAAAGCTGGGTGGAGCTGGAACCTCCTCTGGGTTTACCGGGAGTTGAGATTCCCCGGCTAACACAATTTCTTCTTTAATAGGTATTGGAACGCCCTTTTCAGTTGTGGATAGAATAGATTCAGTGTCCGATTCCGAGTCGTACAAAATGATAGGATTAGAAGAAGTCATCTATCACATAATTGAAACAACAATTACGTTAGCATATAAATATATCACATATAATGTTTTTGACCAAATAATAAGCAAAAATCAGTAAAAACAGATATGGTCATAGTCCAGACTCACTAATGCATCCTAACAATTACCAGTTAAACACACTAATGTAATTTCTGGTTCCCTATGACCTCAAGCTCGGATACCAACTGTAACGACCCGTCAAAATCGCTATTGACGCGGCACGTTAATCATTGATTCCACAGTGAGGTTTTGACCTCTATATGATACGTTTTGATAAAATATTGCATTCATTAAATAAGTGACTTTCTAAACATAGAAAGTTATAAACATGTGGGCGAGTGCTTAGGTATAAGCAAAACCCCGAAATACATAAGTCTTTAATTTACAGGTTGACATCACAGTCCAATTATTTATTACACAACGCAGTTTTATTTTGAATGCAATAAACTTTGTACAAAGCATGAGAGACTCCATGCAGGCAACAAGCACATCACAGCGGAAGCATTCTAAGGACCTGAGAATAAAACATGCTAAAAAGTCAACACGAATGTTGGTGAGTTATAGGTTTAATTACTCGAGTCATAAACATATATAAAGATAGACCACAAGATTTCATCAAAAGTTTATCAATAGATTCTACGTAACAGAGCACCCTGGTAACTAAACTTAACTCTATAGTGATAATTACCCCATTCGTTTTATTACACGCAAACCAACGTGTCTTAAACTCAAATAACATACGTCCGTTAAAAGGCTAGCGCTCTAGCTCGGACGGGGATGTCAAGCCCTATGGATCCATATACAATTATTCGCGCCCACCAGTCCATATCCTATGTACTGGCAGCTACTAGTTACCAAAGCTAAGGGATTTTCGGTTTAACTCAGTGTAGAATTTTGTATGTACTTGTGTCTTATTGCGTTTAAAATAAATTGCATGTATTCTCAGCCCAAAAATATTTAAAGCATTTAAAAAGGGAGACTATAACTCACAGTTCAATATTGAGACTTAATATTGTAGGCAAATTGCGTAGACGTAATGACGGTAGACGACTGTCTGGTTGGCTTTGGATTCAAGAACAATACCCCAAACAATACCCAATATTTCCTTAGCTTAAAGCGGTTTGAAACCCGAATTAAAACACCCTCGAATATACTTTATTATTATTGACTTAAATTAAAATTATAATTATAATTATAAATTAAAATTTACGTACATAAATAATTATGAAGAATTTCGTCGAGCAAAACTGACATTTTATAGTACTTTTCGATTTACTGTAGCTCATGCGATCGCATGAGTTTTCAGCGTTTTTGCCATGCGATCGCATGGCCGCCTTTTCTGTTTTTGTTTGCTAGTTCGTCGACATCAAATAGTGTTTACTGTAGCAAATAGTGTTTACTGTAGCAAATAGTGTTTCACTGTAGCAAATAGTGTTTACTGTAGCAAATCACTGTAGCAAACTCGTTTTCACTGTAGCACTGTAGCAAAATACGGTTTCACTGTAGCAAATAGTGTTTTACTGTAGCAAATTGTGTTTTACTGTAGCAAAGTAATTTTTACTGTAGGAAAGTCGTTTTTACTTGTACATATATATATACATACATATAATTGTTCATGAATCGTCGAGAGTAGTCAAAGGTAATTGTATATATGTAACAGTTCTAAAATTTTGAGACTCAATCTAACAGACTTTGTTTAGCGTGTTAAAATAATAAATCGTATAGAGAATTGGTTTAAATAAGTCAAAAAATTTCGGGTCATCACATTTATCGTTCAAAAATATGTATAAACATGATTTTGAATTCATTTAGTTGAAAATTTTTCAAATTTTCACAAAATTTGACAATTAAACTAAGTGTAAACCCGAGAGAATTTATAACCCTTCCCCATACTTGAGATCATGCAATGCCCTCATTTGCATGAAATCAGACTATAATTATAAATTCATGAGGGTGATTAGTGTAGAAAAGTGATTAAAAATACCGAGTTTGCAAACATATTATTTTATATCACATTTGATATTTTGCGTCTTGTCGTCAAAATTAGTAGCTTTTGCTGAACTTAATGTCAGTCTTTGAAAGTGCGATGTTTTACCCTGTTTTGTACATAAGATAAACTACAAACATATATATATATATATATATATATATATATATATATATATATATATATATATATATATATATATATATATATATATATATATATATATATATATATATATATATATATATTTATTAAAACAATTTAAATGAATAATTTTTTTAAAACTTTGTTTCCTTTTACTTTAGGTAGTTTCGGTATGTTTACCTAGTCCGTCCCTCGATAAAATTTAAAATTTGTCGTTTTTAAAGCGATTGTTTTAAAAGCAAAGATTTTTGGTTTTTTTAATTTTTTTAGTATACTTTAGATCAATAAAATTAAAAATAATGATAACAAAATTTTTTGCCCCTCCCTCGGGTAAAGCAATTTCGGTTCCATGACCTAGTCTTCAACTTACGATGAATTTTAGAAATTATTTTTTAAACTTAATGAAATAAAGTAATTTTTGTTTTCTAAATTCACACAAAACTTAAATTTAAAAATGCATATAAATTTCATATAAAACCTATAAAACAAAAAATTTATAATGGGGGGAGAAAACTAGTTCTTTAGTGTCTGCTAGCGGAAAAGACCAATCAGATTCCATTCTCGGAACTACACGAGAACAGAACAACTAACCCTAGACAGCATTTTCTTTTTAGAACTTTTGAATCTCCCCACACTTAAGTAGATGTGGTGTCGAATTTGTGATTAACTTCATTGTCAATTTCTCTTGGACCATAATCAACTTGCATATCTGTGACTTTTGCTTTAAGCCATTGGTCGGATTCCTGTGTAATATCCACAAATTCAACTAGTTTCGCCTTTTCTTTAGGCGATAGATTAGATACTAACCGGTTACATAACTTAAAGTTCCCCTTAATTCTAGCATCGCGAATCCGTTTAATAAGTTTCTTCATTAAACTATTAATAACGGGGTCATTTAATTTCGTATCAACAACGGGGTTCTTTGTTATCAGGTCATCATTAGGTGTTGCTTCATCTTCCCCACACTTAGGTGTTTTATTATTGTTAAGCACTACCGTTGGAGTTGGTAAAACAATGTGGTTTTTACCAATCGTCTTTGTTGGTTCAACGGTTTTGGTTGGTGGAGATTTAGACTTTCGACTCACAAAGGTGATCGATTTTTCATCATCACTAAGTGTCATTCTACCCTCTCTTACATCAAATAACGCCCCGGTGGACGCTAAGAATGGTCGACCTAAAATTAGAGGAATGTTTGGGTCCTCTTCTATGTCAATGACAATAAATTTGACTAAAAAGGTTAAATTACCCACTTGAACGGGTAGGTTATCAGCGATTCCAACTGGGTGCCTAATGGTTTGATCAAAGAGTCGAACACTCATTTCCGTTGGACTTAACTCACCTACTCCTAATCTCTTATATAATGAAAGAGGCATAACACTCACACTCGCACCTAAATCTGCTAGTGCATCATACATGACACAATCACTAAGTAGACAAGGAACAATAAATTCACCCAGATCACCCAACCTGGGTGGAGGTTTTGGTGGAACTGTCTTCACCGGGTTTATCTTTACGGTTTTTATTTCTTGTATTTTCTTATTCTTCTTCTTCTTCTTTCCAGAGGTATCACAAACTTTATTACCTATTACTTGCTCATACTCAACTCCTTCTCTTGGAAACGGGATGGGTGGTCTGTATGGTGCCACCACTGGCTTTACATACTCGGGTGGTGGTGGTGGCGTAACTTCTTCATTGTTACTCACATCGAAAACCTTCCCATCTTCTGGTGCTAGTTTTTCGCAATTCGTTGAAACCATATTAACATTCTCATTCCGAGGATTTACTTCAGTATTACTCGGTAGCTTTCCTTGTTCCCTCTCACTCATCATGCTAGCAAGAGTACCTACGTGTTTTTCTAGATTCAAAATGGAAGCTTGTTGAGTTCTTAATGACTGATCAAACCTCTCATTCGTTTGGGTTTGAGTTGTAATAAATTGTGTTTGAGATTCCATTAGCTTTGCCATCATTTCTTCTAGATTTGGCTTTTTCTCTTCAGTTTGTTGTGGTGGTTTATACAAGCCAGGTCTTTGTTGATTGAAAGTGTTGTTTTGAGTTGGTTAGTTATTCAGACCTTGTTGGTTGTACGAGTTATTGTTGGGTCCATTTGGATTGTAAATAATGTTTTGATTTCGATTAAAGTTCGGCCTTGGCGGTTGATAATTATTTTCCGGCCTTTGGTTCATGTAGGAAACATTCTCACGTTGTTCCATGGCTTGCTCAATGTGACAATCTTTCATTAAGTGTGGTCCACCGCATTGCTCACAACTGATTCGTATTGCGTGAATATCTTTAGTCATCTTTTCCATTCGTCTCTTGAAAGCATCTATTTTTGAGGAAACGGAATCAAAGTCATGGCTAGAATCGGCTCTAGCCGCTTATATGAACGAAAGATATCTTTTTCTTGGTGCCACTCATGTGAGTGGGAGGCTGTGTTATCAATGATTTTGTGAGCTTCGGTTGCGGTTTTCTTCATAATGGAACCACCAGCTGTTATGTCGATGTCTTTTCGTGTAGTAATGTCGCATCCTTGGTAGAATATTTGTACTATTTGATAAGTGTCTAAACCATGTTGAGGACATCCTCTCAATAACTTTCCAAATCTTGTCCACGCCTCATATAGAGTTTCATTTGGCTTTTGCGTGAACGTAACAATTTATCCTTGAAATCTCACGGCTTTAGATGCCGGAAAGAATTGTTTAAGAAATTTTTCAACTAAGACATCCCATGTATCAATCGCCCCTTCAGGTAACGATTCCAACCAATCTTTAGCTTCTCCCTTTAAAGTCCAGGAAAATAACATGAGATAGATCTGTTCATCCTCAACTTCTCTGATTTTGAATAGAGTACAGATCTTATTAAATGTTCGAAGATGTTCGTTTGGATCTTCTTTTGGCGTACCACTATATTGGCATTGATTAGTTACCATGTGTAGGATTTGTCCCTTGATTTCATAATCTGGCGCATTAATGTCTGGCTTAATAATGGTGTGACCTTGGCCCGTGCGTGTGGCTCTCATTCGATCTTCCATACTTAGAGGTTCCGTTACTTCCATAATTGAAATTGTTGAATACGAATCACTAGAGGATTCTGATTTAACGGTTTGTGGTTCAGGAGGAATGATTAGTGGTTCTGAATCTTGGAATTGTCCTTGACTATCCTCCGGTTTTTCAATTTTGAAGTCGGGTTCAAAAAATGGATTATCGGGATTTTGAGTTGGAGTACTTGTTTGACTAGATGAAGATTCTAAAGAAAAATCAACGGCGACAATATTGGCTAGATGTCTTGATCGAGTTACAGGTGGTGAACATATAAAAGGTGGTGAACGTTTTGCTCGGTGCATTCACTGAATATCCTATTAGTTATAAAAGATAAAAATTATATATGCTATCAAATTAATAGACTTTTCTGATTTTGCCCACGTTTCGAATAGCCAATAGATGCAGCAGGTAACCAGGACCCTTTAAATTGGAAGCCCACAACTCGCCACTAACAAATCCAACTATTACTACGAACCAGAAAATTTTGGATGTCTATCAATTTAACCGCTTAAAATAATTTTTCGTTTTGAAATTTTAGAGAAGAAATAGAAAATTCTATGTCCTAAAAACTAGAGCGTCGAGAAATAAGAAAGAAAAAGAGCGCGTCGAAAAACGTCGAAAAATAAAAGGTCGAAAAATAAGCGTCGAAACTTAAAAGTCTAAAAACTAAATCTAAAAAGTTGCGCCTAAAGGTATTTAAGCTTAAAAGGAAATCTATATCCAAAACGGCAATAACTTAAAAGGCACTAAAATATATAAACGGCGTCGCAAAATTCTAAAGCGCCTAAATCTTAATCTAAAGAAAAGGCACTTAAGGGATTTTACTACAAAGCCTAAAAACTAGAAATATAAAAATAACTACGGCAAAAACTAATCTTAAAATTAATTACGAACGTTAAATATACAAATTACAAATTAAATGATTAAAATATACAATTTATTACTAAAATGATAGAAATACAAATTTTATAAAAATATTATTTTTATATTTATATTATATAAAATATTAAACTATATAATTAAAAATAATAATTACACTTAAAATTACTAATTATTATTAAAACTAAATACTAGCTAATTAATAATAAATAATTAAACCCTAATTAATAAATAATAATAAATATTAATAAACCCTACCGTCATCAATGCGTACCAGGTTTGTGGCCTGTCAGGTCGACTCATGCGACCGCATGATATTTTAGTGTTGGGGTCATGCCATCGCATGGCCCAGGAATTCCAGAACTGATTCGGGCTGGTACCAGTTTCGGCCCAAATTATATTTTTATTTGATTTTTGATTTTAATAAAGAAAATATTTATAGAATATTTATATAAAATATTATTAGCTTATATTTTAAAATCTTAAAAATAAAAGTACTTTTTAATTTAATAAATAACGTCTTTAATATATATATATATATATATATATATATATATATAAATATATATATATATATATATATATATATATATATATATATATATATATATATATATATATATATATATATATATATATATATTCTTTTTATTATTTTTAATACTTATTATAAATACAAAATATTTTTATGAAATAAGAAATAATATATTTTTACAAAAATATAGTTTTATTAAAATATAAAGTAAAGATATAGCGTTTCGCCGAGTTCCCCGGCAGCGGCGCCAAAAACTTGATGTGTGTAGCAGCGTATACGAAATATACTATATTTTTACTACAAAATATGATACAAATTACACAAGTTTTATTTATTTATTTAGATTGGGATATACCTAAACCTTGCTACAACACTTATAGGCAGTGTACCTAATCGTAGAGTTGTATAGTTTTTAGTAAGTCCGGTTCGTTCCACAGGGAGCTAGCTGAGTTTAACGCTATATATTTTTACAACTATATTTGTATATATATATATATATATATATATATATATATATATATATATATATATATATATATATATATATATATATATATATAAGTAGTATTATTATAAAGGGGGGTTTTTACCGTTTAATGACCGGTTTGTTGATTTTATATTTTAAGCGTAAAGATAAATGACGATAATAAAAATGATATAATTTAAATTGCGATAAAGTAAATTGCAGTAATTAAAATGATAGTAAATAAAGGTACGATGAAATATGAAATAAAAGTATTATGATTATTTAAACTTCCGTAATCATGATGTTTGACGTGTTGATTTTAATTTATTACCCGGGTTAATTGTCCTTTGTCCTGGATTATTTGATACCTATTTGGTTTTTGTCCATAATAGTCCATCGGTCATAATTATAAAATGCTCGTCAAATTAACTTTATTTCCGAAGTCAAATATTCCAACTAATTAGTGATTCGAACTGTAACAAGGTATTAATACTTTGTTAATAATTACACCGGGTTATTGACTGCGTGTAATCCAAGGTTTTAATACTTTGTTAACAATTACACCAATTATCCTTGTATGTAATCCACCCCTGTTTTAATGAGATATGAATATTAATTTACCCACTTGATCAGAATGAATAATCAATTACCCAACCTGAATAATTAATTAAATGATCGTTAAAGGTGTCGTATAAACATCATTATATAGGACATGCATAATCATTTTAATAATTATTAGATTAACTAATTTGAAAATAGGTTCGACAGGTTCCAATGAGTTGTCGCTCAATTAGACAATACCCCCTATCTATTAATAGTCATAGTCCAATGTCCACAAGTGTCAGTCTTTTATCCAAACCTTAATTATGGTACAAAATCTAATAACCCTGTCTTAATATTTAGTCTAACATCACGATTACTTTGGCTCAAATAAGCATAATAATAACTTAGTTACGAGACATTAATTTAAAAAGGAAGAACATAGCTTACAGTGGTGATTAATCGCGTAGCGTTACCCGGACAGAATTTTGACTAAAAACCCGTAAAACATTCTTACAATAACCTTATTATTATTAACTTAAATTAAAATTAAAATTAAAATTAATAATATATATATTATATTGTTTACAGAAAGAAAGGAAATGAAAAAGAGGTGTTTTACTCGTCGAAAAAAGCTGAATTTATAGGACCTGACCAGTTTTCTGGCTTCATGCGATCGCATGAAGAATGGTCTTCCTGGCCATGCGATCGCATGGCCAGCTGGATCAGGCCACCTACTTTTGTTTTCTAGTTTTGCCGACGTTTTATAATATATATATATATATATATATATATATATAATTTTAAGAATTATTTATATATTATATTATATTTATGTGCATAGTTGACTTGTAATTTTAGCTCCGTTACGTCGCGCGTTGATAGTTGGTTCATGTCCCGGTTCCGGATTTTCGGACGTCCTTGCGTACAATTTAATATCTTGTATTTTGCGTTTTGCGGCTCGTACTATTGTAATTTTGAGACGTTTCTCATCAATAAATTGAACCACTTGAATTATATCTTGTACATTTGAGCTTTTTGGTCATTTGCGTCTTCAAATCGTCGATTTCTTCTTTTGTCTTCGCACTTATTTATTTAAACGAATATTACATAAAATAGAACAATTGCAACTAAAAGCTTTACATATTGGAAGGATATTGTGCCTAAATATATGTTCATTTGGAGCACTATCAGCAGCGTACAAGTCAATAAAGCGTGGTGGGTGTTATTATTCAGTATTTTTGGTTTTAGTAATGGGATAAATAATAATTTAGAATTTAGAATATAGGTATAAAGTGGGGGGTTTGATTAGTATTTTAATGAAAGTTATGGGGTTTTTTTTTTAAAAGCGAAAATGTAAATAGTACTATTAATCGCGTATAAGACAAATTTACATATTAACTAATAGACAAAAGTTATGAATAGTAACCAGGGGCATTTTCAACTTTTTACCTTTTTTTAAACTAAATTTCATTTTACCAACAAAGCCCCAAACATTTTTTGAAAAATTCAAATCGACCCCCCAAACAGGGGGTAAAGTGTCAAATAACCATTTTCATAAAAAATCTTAAATAAACTCTACCCAAATATTCAACGGGTCATATCTTCTCACTCGCAACGAGTTCAAATTTTTTGACACTATCGTTAAACTCAAAATAATTTTAGGAACACAATGTCACTAGCTATACGCAAAACAGACGCTTTTTAAAAAACATTAAATATTTGGGGTACTTTTCATACACGTTGATTTTGCGTTAAATTTTTAAAAGTCGACAATTCCATAGCGAAACGCGAAGATGCACATATATTGTTAATTTAAAATAACATTTAAATCTCTCACGGGTTATACCTTTTAGTTCGACTCGAGTTGCGCTTTAACGACATCATCGTTAGCCACAAAATAATTTTACTAAACGCAATAAAATACATTGAAAACCGAACCCCCGGTGCGAAACGAGGGTTCGATAACTAGTTTTGTCTAATAGATAATATGTTAATAAGTTTGACTAAAAATTATTAAAATATTTAATAATTAAGATAAATAAATAAGATTTTTTTAATTAGCGAGGAAACCTTTTTATGAACGAATACGCATTATGCACACCTTCTGGTCACACTTTCTTTTTGAATAATTTGTCATAACTAGAAATTAAACAAGGGTGATGTGCTTTATTGAACAACTCGGTGATCACTCATGAAAACCTGCGTGATTTAAATAAGAATTAAGAGTAATAAATAAAATAAATTGTCAGTTTTTTTAAATAAGTTTAACTGAAAATTATTTATGACATATCTTACTTGCGACATATCAATAAGTTGTCAGTTTATCTTTTTATTATTTAAAATAAGTTTGACTTAAAAATTAAATTTTTAAATAATTAAGAGTAATAAATAAGAATAAACTGAGGTTTACTGATCTTTAGTTAGTTATTTGTTTCAAGTGTATAACTTTTTGAGATACGCAACAATAGTAATAATGTAAACAATTAAAATAAGACAGAGAGAATATATTTTAATAGTTGTAACAGTTTATATATTACCAAGTTTTATTAAAGAAAATGGATAAAACCTATCAAGTTATTGAACCATCCAATTAGGGGTGTTGATTCGGTTGATTTATGGTTTTTGTGGTTTATTCGGTTTTTAAAAATATTTTTGAGAACTAATAACCGAACTAAATTTGACAAAACCAAACCAACCCAACCAAATTAGAAATCCGTTTACATGGTTCGGTTTCGGTTAAACCAAATTAAAACTCATTGATAAAAAAGTGTGTAGTTTTTTTTTTTAAGAAAAGCAAACACATTTTATTGATTAAACTATAAGTATACAATTTATACAATATTTAATGTCAAGCATGAACTATAACCTATATTTTCAATCTAAACTATATCAACGAACCGTATAAAAATTAGAAGCATAGAAATAAAAACGAAAACAGTAGCAACTAAGTTTTCAGATGCAAAAAATTCACAATATGGAGTAATGGATAAATATTAAGTACATGGTTTCAATTTTACACCACATCAATATAGATAAAAGACAAAATTGTCCATTTCGTTCCTGTGTTTTTCACTTTTTTCCCGTTTCATTCTTGTATTATATTTTCTGCATTTTTCATCCTTAAAAGAATTTTAAAGTCTCAATTTCATCTCTCACCCTGATAAAGGTTAACTGAGTCCTTTAAAACTATTCACATGGACTATTCACGTAAACTTCAACTAAATAAATTACAAACGAGACTTTATTTGGTGTAAAACTATCCAAGTCACCATTTTGCACAAGACCAAATACTAGTGCACTAAACTAGTTAATCGGATCAGCATGACTTGTTCTGTTACGTTTCCCTTCTTTCAACATGCAGATTTAGTACACCACCGATGACAGAGATGCTATTGTTTAGAAGCCGACCATTGAAGCTTGCATGGAGATTGAATAGCAGACATCTAGAATTCCTTATTTATGTTAATTTCTGCATATATATTCTACAAAAAGAAATGATAAACTATTAAACTCTACATCATATTCCAAATATACTCACATTTACCTTGATTGTTGGGCTATTATTACTTCACTGGTAAAAATATCAAAACTTTTTCAACCAAGACAGAACTGACAGCAGCCTACGGCGGTGTGGGAGTTATTGTTCTGGATCGATGACAGTTGTTATTGTTCAGGACCTGTGTATATTACCGTATTACGTATAACTTCTAGTGCAATTTTAAAAAGGCCATGAACGATTCTAGTCGTAGCAAATTTAAGGGATTGATTTTTGTAGTTTAATTAGTTAAAGATTACGTAGATAATCCATGTGAATAGTTATAATGGACTCAGTTAACCTTCTTTAGGGTGAGGGATGAAACTGGGACTTTAAAATGCTTTTAAGGATGAAAAATGCAGAAAATAAAATACATGGATAAAACGGGCAAAAAGTGAAAAATACGGGGACGAAATGGGCAATTTTGTCTAGATAAAATAAATTAAATACTTAATATATTTAATATACAATATATATACCATAAATAGTAGTAGTATATTTCGGTTTTTCGGTTTGAAACCAAATGATCATTTTACAAACCAAATCCAAACCGAAAACCATTAATATTTTCGGGTGAAACCAGAAAACCAAACCAAAACCAAATAAGCCAACCCACTTTAACTAAATCAATTTGGTTCGATCGGTTTCGTGGTCGAAACCGTTTAATGCACACTCCTACATCCAATTAAGTAATAACTTAACCCAACTCTTTATTATTTGAAATTAATAGGCTGAAGTATATGTTGGGAAATGGTCTCGTTAATGAAAAAACGGTAAAGAAATAAAGACACAAGAATTAAACGTGAAAACTTCAAAACAAGAGAAAAATCACGGGCGCCAAAGAGAGAAATTCACTATATCACAAGTCGTTACAATGACATAGACCACTCTCTTAAGCAAACTGCACTCTCTAAAATATTTGACTAATACAACTCTCGAACAAGAATAAGAAAGAAAGAAATAATCAAATACTTAAACTGTATTAATTGATGCTTGATGTGCTAAATCGTAACTTAAATTAAATAGCTAAAAACACCTAAAAAATAGCACAAAATGAAAGCAACTAACTTGATCGAGTAGTAATTAGCAAGCAAATAGACTAATTCGTTCCACGAATAACAATATAATTAAGATTCTAAAAACTAATAATTATTGTAAAGTAGAAGGGGAGTTTTACTTGTTAGTTGAATTAAACTAAGAATAAGCAAAATGTGACGATCGCTCCAAATCCATATGGACGAACACGTCATTCATCGATTTCATTGCGAGGTATTTGACCTCTATATGATACGTTTTGTAAACATTGCATTCTTTTGAAAAGGCACACCATAAATGAATGTTTAAATCAAAGGTTTTCGACATCTGATAATTTCTACATATAGACAATCACCGTAAATAATAGTTTACAATAGTAATTCCGTTAACAATGCAGTCAAAATAAGATACATGGTGATGATTTGGTGAATGAAACGTTTCCTTGAAAAATATGCCATGTAAGACTCCATGCACATAGCTTGTCTAACATATAAGCAAACAGCGGAAAACTTCTAGGGAACCTGACAATAAACATGCTAACAAGTGTCAACACAAAGGTTGGTGAGTTCATTGTTTTAATGTTTCGCATAATCTGTATATAAAAGTGGATCACAAGATTTTAGTTGTTTCATCCATAAACGTTTATCAAAATATTCTACGAAATTGAGCACCCTGATAACTAAACTTAACGTATATATAATTTATACCCTTTGTATAATCATCTTAATAATACACACAAACCAACGTGTACGCTTCTCAAATAGCATACATCCGTTAAAAGGCTAGTGCTCTAACTCGGACGGGAATATCAATCCCTATGGATCCATATACTACTACTCGCGCCCACCAGTTCTTATAATCGGCAGTTACTAGTTACCAAAGCTAAGGGATTTTCGGTTCAAACTCGGTGTAGAATTTAGTATGTACTTGTATCCATTGCGTTTAAAATAAAGTGCATGTATTCTCAGCCCAAAAATATAGATTGCAAAAGCAATTAAAAAGGGAGCAAATGAAACTCACCTTAGCAGCATATAAAGTTGTTCACCAAAATGTGACCGAAACTCGGATTACCAATTAATCGTAGATCTCAACCTAGAGAACATATGTTGGTCAATAAATGTCTATTAAGCTAGGTCAGGTCATAGTGTATCACAATCCTAATGCTCGATATCGACATATAATAGTTATCCAAAGTCGTTTCAAAAAGTCAATTTTGACAATAGTTCAACAAAACGAGACGTGCCTTATATAAGGATTCATTTACTCGGTTGGTAATATTTAAAAGTTTACTTTATCAGTGTCGTAAACAAGTTGTTTAAATCTTAATTGCAGATTCAAAAGCAATTTCAATTAACGTCAATCATAATTCAGTTGATCATATCTTTTAATCCGTTCATCGAAACTATTCGATATCTAAATGAAAAGTTATTGATTTTTTGCCAGCTTTCCAAAAACATGTATATCATATACCTTTTACCAGTAAAATATGTATTTAATTAGTGATTCATTATAAACTGTTTAACGATGAAATTTAGCATATAAGCATATATAAATATATATACTCGAGCACTAGACATGGATACATAATTAATATATAAAAGATAAGATATGAGTGCTTACGTATCAGTATTGAGATTCAATATTGTAGGAAAGTACGTAGACGTAACGGAGATGATAAACACTAGGTTTGATTCACAAATATACCCCCGAACATTACCCATAACCTCCTTAGCAATAACCCATAATTTCCTTAGCTCTATCCCGCTTGAAAACCATTTTGAAAGTGACATGCTCATAACCTCGTCGTAGTATTTTATGTATAATACTAATTAATAATACTAATAATAATAAGATTAATTAATCTTAACAATATAAATAATAATAATAATAATAATAATAATAATAATAATAATAATAATAATATTAATAATAATAATAATAATAATAATAATAATAATAATTAAATAAATTAAATTAAATAAATATTACGGAGTAATAATACTAGAGAAAGAGAGATAGATTCAGCTGAGCCAAAAATCGTGCAATTTATAGAACCTTTTCTGAAAAAGCACCCCATGCGATCGCATGAGATTTGTGCTTCAAGGCCATGCGATCACATGACCCTCTGATCCAGCTCACAAACTTTTAACTTTTTGTTTGTCGACATAATTTTATATAATATATATAATATATTTAATTTATATAATTAATTATATATTATATTAAATTCACATGCATAGTTGACTTGTAATTTTTGTTCCGATGACTCGTACGTTGTCACTCGACTTATGTCCCGGTTCCGGTTTCTCGAACGCATTTTTGTACGCTTAGAAAACTCGCAATTTATGTTTTGTGACTCGTACCTTTGTCAAAATATAGTCTTAAATTATCAATAAACTATATCATTCAAAGTGTATCTTAAACTTTCGAGTGTTTTGGTCATTTACTTCTATAAATCATTGTCTCGCTATTTGTTGATATATAATAACAAATCGTTTTATGACCAAGTTAATATATATTTTCAACATTCATAAACACGTTTTAAATATACGTCGCAATTTATTCATACAATTAATATTCTAACTTATCATATATATTCAAATAAATATTTAAACCAATAAGTTTAATGTACGGTATTAAACAATTAAAACTTTGTTACGTTTTCAAGTTATAGTATATATATGTATCTATTTACATATAATGGTTTGCGAATCATTGAGAACAATCGAATGGTAATTGAATAATTCAAAATTTTGAGATTCAACTTCATAGACTTTGCTTATCGTGTCGGAAACGTTAAAGATTAAGTTTAAATTTGATCAAAAATTTCCGGGTCATCACACAAAATCAACTAAAATAAATACCAAATAAGAAAAAATAGTGTTCAGTTGAATGATTCACTAATCAATATGGACTGTTCTTTTACAATTATGACCGGTTTTTGTCTGATTATATAGTCTTATGGCTCTTCACAAAACCTTAACCAATTAAAGTTAATTAACTCACGTAGATCTCCTTCAAAAGATTTAACTATATTCTATTAAACTAATGAGACTCGATTTGGATTAAACTCACGTAAAACTCTAATTATAACAATCACTTGAAATAGTTACACGATTATATTGATCACAACGCTTTCAATAACCAATCAAACTAATGACACAATCACTTAAAATCACTTATTTAATTGTCTAAATCATCTAGGTGTTAAAGCATAAATTGCATCTCAAATTAATTCACATTAATAGATTAACAACTTATATAATTGAATTAAAAGAATACATCAAGCGTAACAATGGATCTTTTAATCAAGCACAATCAAATGAAATCATTCAAACATTAAATCCATCAGATAAGAAGAATCCAATATCTCAAGTTTCACATTCAAACAAACACACTAAAGATCTAGCCTAGCATATTCAAAGTTTAAATAGACAATAAAAGATAGCGAAATTTATGATCATAAAGCTAATATTAATGAAAGAATTAAAGTATCAAGTGTTAATAGAGATGAAAGCAATAAACTTGGTGAATGGATCTTCAAAGAGCAAGTAGAAACCTCTGAAAACCTTGAATTTTCGTCACTTTGGGGTTAAAATATGTATGTCTAAAAGCTGCGCCAACCCTTTTATTTATAAGATGTAAAAGACTTGCTGCCAAAGTAATCGGGGATGCGCCGCATCACTTAATGATGCGCCGCATTCCTTCTCGTATCATGTTCAGATGGCCGCATCCCTCAAGATGTGTCGCATCTTTTAGCTTATGTCCAAACTGGGTTACTTTTCAAAGGGCCATGAGCCGCATCCTTTGGGGATGAGCCGCATCTCTTGGATTTTCTACATTTTTCTTCGTTTTAACACTTTAAAGCCACAAATCTTCACTTTTATTTATGTTGAAACATTCTTCACTTATAATCATCATTCTAACATTTAATCCATCGAATGTCTTCAACTTCCTTCAAAAACACTTAGAATAAGAACGAATATCGCGATAAAATATATGTATAATTTGAGCGATATCAATACAATTTGAAAGTCATCCCATGAGCTCTTTTTTATAACCAAGTGAGTCACCTCCAACTTCTTCCTCCCACATATGTGTGATAACATCCTTCTCTAAGCAACCATATTAATTCTTCTAACTAAAATTATAACAAAAAATCTCCACCTTTTGGATAGAAAAAGATAACCATGCATTCATATTACAAGGATAACCGACGTAGACGCTTCTTCGGTGACAATTTCAAGATCCTCATTGCCGCTGACATTATCTTTAACCCAAGAAATAAAATTTGCATCCATATCGAACATTGTTTAAATCGACAAGCATTGTTATCAAAGACAATCATTGTTATCAACAGAATTATCATACTCCACCATAAAAAAAGTATCACACTTAGAATAATCCATTCTAAGAATCACCTCGGCACATGTTGAATAACTAACTGAAACATTATGGTGCAACTTCCCGTTTGGCTTTCTCGGAAGTTCCATAAGCTACAACATCAGTTTCTACCACACAACCTGCACCAACGTCAAACCAGTGCCCATGTGCAATTGTGGAATCGCTAACGAACATCCCTTTTCATGGTAGCGAGGGCACACCATGAGGATGACATAACTTTAGAGGAATTCGTCATTCTCCGTCACAATGGAGACAAAGTTAGCGCCTTTGAAGCCATTTTCTGAATTAGCTCCACCTGGACAATTAATCCTTACATGTTCAGTCTTCTCGCACCTCCAGCATAACTAATTCTTCTCGGAGTATTTCTTCCGCCTATCCGAACACATCAGTACCGTACCTTCTGTTGACGATACTCTGTTATCTTCCAGTCTTTTCTCCTCGTATAGAAGCTTGCAAGTAACATCTTCAAACTTCAAAGTTTCCTTCCCATACATCAAAATAGGTTTCATGTGTTCATAGGACAATGACAAAGATATCAGCCTCAAAGCTTTATCCTTGTCATTAACTTCGACCCTGATAGCCTCCAGTTCCGACATGATGCCATTCAGAATGCTCAGATGATCTGAAATCTTTGAACCCCCATCCATACGCAAAGTATGGAATTGTTCCTTAAGACACAACCGATTTGAGATGGTCTTGTCCTAGTACAAGTGCTCCAACTTATCCCAAAGCTTCTTAGTAGTTGATAAGTCATGCACATTTGCAAGCACTTTCTTTGAAAGACACAAACGAATCGCACTTACTACCCTCAAATTCAAATCATCTCATTATTCTTCATCGAACATGCTGCAAGAATCATTGTTAGAAACAAAGGTGGGTTTACCATTCAGTGCTTTGTGTAACCCGGACTGAATCAACACATCCTTGACTTGAACTTGCCACAGCCCACAAGCCAAAATTGATCCTCCCATCAAATTTCTCTGCATCAAACCTCATTGGACTGAACTTCAACATTGTATATGTACCTTATAAAACAATATTGTATACTAGAAGGATAATTCTATCGTATACAAACTAACCAATGGAAATTTAGTTTCTGATGTGGAAGCTCAGAAAAAGTCGCGACCACATAGCATACTCTGACCTTCTATAACCAAGACCCCCCGCCAAACCTGATGCTAAGATACCAGTTGTTGGGAAAAATGGTCTCATTAATTCTCGAAACACGACCAATGAGAAAACAATAAAGAAATAAAGGCACAAGAATTTAACGTGAAAACTCCAAAATATGAGAAAAACTATTGGGCCTCAAAGAAAGAAATTCACAATATTACAAATTATTATAATGAAATGGACCACTCTTTTAAGACAACTACACTCTCTAAAATACTTGACTAATGCAACTCTTAAATAAAAGTAATTGTGATGACCCGGAAATTTCTGACCAAATTTAAACTTAATCTTTGTATGAATAACACTTTCGACACGATAAACAAAGTCTGTAAAACTGAATCTCAAAATTTTTGAACTATTTTCATATATTCAAATACCTTTCGGTTGTTCTCGACAATTCGCGAACAATTATATGTATATAGATACATATATATATATATATATATATATATATATATATACTATAACTTGAAAACGTAACAATGTATTAATTTTTTTGATACCCTACATTAAACTTATTGGTTTAAATATTTATTTGAATATATATGATAAGTTGGAATATTAATTGTATGAATAACTTACGACGTATATTTAAAACGTGTTTATGAATGTTGAAAATATATATTAACTTGGTCATAAAATGATTTGTTATTATATATATATATATATATATATATATATATATATATATATATATATATTAACAAATAGCGAGACAATGATTTATAGAAGTAAATGACCAAAACACTCGAAAGTTTAAGATACACTTTGAATGATATAGTTTATTGATAATTTAAGACTATATTTTGACAAAAGTACGAGTCACAAAACGTAAATTGCGAGTTTTCTAAGCGTACGAAAATGCGTTCGAGAAACCGGAACCGGGACATAAGTCGAGTGACAATGTACGAGTCATCGGAACGAAAATTACAAGTCAACTATGCACATGAATTTAATATAATATATAATTAATTATTTAAATTATATATATTATATATATTATATTTAATTATGTCGACAAACAAGAAAACAAAAAAATATGTGAGCTGGATCTGACGGCCATGCGATCGCATGGGCATCAGAATCAGGAATTATGGCTATAAATACCAGGTTTCTTGCGCATGTTTTTTTTTACACATATTACTCCTAAGTATTTATTTATTTATTTATTATTATTATTATTATTATTATTATTATATTATTAAGATTATTATTATTACTAATCTTAATATTTTTAGTAATATTATACATAAAATATTACGACGAGGTCATGAGCGTGTCACTTTCAAAACAAGCTTCAAACGGGATAGAACTAAGGAAATTATGGGTTATAGCTATGGAGGCTATGGGTAATGTTCATGGGTATTGTTCGCAAGTCAAACCTAGTATTTATCATCTCTATTGCGTCTACGTACTTTCCTGCAATATTAAATCTCAATATTGATACGTGAGCATTCATATCTTATCTTTTATATATTAATAGTGTATACATGTCTAGTGCTCGAGTATATATTTATACATGCTTGTATGCTAAATTTCTTCGTTAAACAGTTTATAATGAATCACGAATTAAATACATATATTACTGGTAAAAGGTATATGATATACATGTTTTCGGAAAGCTGGCGAAAAATCAATAACTTTTCATTTAGAAATCGCGTAATTTCGATGAACGAATCAAAAGATATGGTCAACTGAATTATAATTGACGTTAATTGGAATTGCTTTTGAATCTACAATTAATATTTAAACAACTGTTTATGAGATTGATAAAATACTACTAGCCAAGTAAATGAATCCTTATATAAGGCACGTCTCGTTTTGTTGAACAATTGTCAAAATTGACTTTTTGAAATGACTTTTGATAACTTTTGTATGTCGATCTCGAGCATTAGGATTGTGATACACTATAACCTAACCTAGTTTATTAGACATGTATTGACCAACATATGTTCTCTAGGTTGAGATCTACGGTTAATCTTGCATTCCGAGTTACGGTCACTTTTTGATGAATGACCTTATGTGCTGCTAAGGTGAGTTTCATTTGCTCCCTTTTTAATTGCTTTTGCAATCTATATTTTTGGGCTGAGAATACATGCACTTTATTTTAAACGCAATGGATACAAGTACATGCTAAATTCTACACCGAGTTTGAACCAAAAATCCCTTAGCTTTGGTAACTAGTAACTTCCGGTTATAAGAACTGGTGGGCGCGAGTAGTAGTATATGGATCCATAGGGCTTGATATCCCCGTCTGAGCTAGAGCACTAGCCTTTTAACGGACGTATGCTATTTGAGAAGCGTACACGTTGGTTTGCGTGTATTATTAAGATGATTATACAAAGGGTATAAATTATATATACGTTAAGTTTAGTTACCAGGGTGCTCAATTTCGTAGAATATTTTGATAAACGTTTCGAATGAAACAACTGAAATCTTGTGATCCACCTTTATATACAGGTTATGCGAAATACTAAAACTATGAACTCACCAACTTTTGTGTTGACACTTGTTAGCATGTTTATTCTCAGGTTCCCTAGAAGTCTTCCGTTGTTTGCTTATATGTTAGACAAGCTATGTGCATGGAGTCTTACATGGCATATTTATCAAGGAAACGTTGCATTCACCAAATCATCACCATGTATCTTATTTTGACTGCATTGTCAACGGAATTACTATTGTAAACTATTATTTACAGTGATTTTCTATATGTAGAAATCATCAGATGTCGAAAACCTTTGATTTAAATATTCATTTATGGTGTGCCTTTTCAAAAGAATGCAATGCTTACAAAACGTATCATATAGAGGTCAAATACCTCGCAATGAAATCGATGAATGACGTGTTCGTTCATATGGATTTGGAGCGATCGTCACAGTTGGTATCAGAGCATTGGTCCTAGTGAACCAGGTCTTGCATAAGTGTGTCTAACTGATATTTGTTAGGATGCATTAGTAAGTCTGAACTTCGACTGTGTCTGCATGTCAAAAGTTTTGCTTATCATTTCTTGTCAGAAATTACCTGTCTATCATCTTAAGTCTAAACGCATCTTATTACATTGATTGCATAGATAGTGTATAGACAAAATTCATATCTTGGCATATCTATTACAGTAAACTTTGACTGCCATCTTCCGAAAATTTCTCCGTAATTTACGGGATTTTGGTATTATATATACATATGTAAATTATGCATTGAAGAGTACCAATCAAATACTATAATCTATTTCATATCAAAAATTATCTCTCTAATTATACAAGATGTATCCCGTATCTAGTTCAAATTCCTTAAATTCCGACAGTGTCATGACCCGGAAAATTTTGACTGATTTTGAACCAAACTCTCGATACAATTTAATATCTTTGATAAGATAAGCAACATCTGTTGGGTTGAGTCTCAAAAATGTTGAACTGTTTCATATATTCAATTGACCTTCGACTGTTCTCGACGAATCACGAACAACTATTTGTAAATAGATACATATATATGTATATATACATGAATGTTAATTGTAGATATATTTATTTGAATATATATATATATATATATATATATATATATATATATATATATATATATATATATATTTAGTTCTATAATAAAACCTGATATTAAAATGTATTAATATATACATATAGTATATTAAAAATAATTGATTTCGAGCCTAACTAGTAAACGTCAGTGACACTCGGTTGATGTTTCGTTAGTTTTAATATAGATATAATACATGTACATGAAAGATTAAGATAAAAGTTGGACTATAAATTGATTACGAAGATTTTAGATTTGTTAAAAATATTTTTACATTTTTAAGTTTAAATATTAGTACTCCGTACATATAAATTGGAACAGAAAATATATAATTATCGAACCTTTTTTATCAGGTTTCAAACAGTTAATGAGTGAAATAATTAAATATATTTAATCTAAAATTTTGGGATTTTTAGGAAAACTTTTATACATTAACTGTTTAGCAATGGGCACGATATAGCACTGTGTGGGAAAACTGTCGGCATAAGATTACAATTAATATGGCTGCTAACTGTACAATTGAATTATTATTAACTGTTTTAAATCACACGTTTTGAACTAAATTGATTGCTTAGTGTATATATTATATCATTATTACTACTTTATTATATATGTACTCCTTATCCTAACATGCTAAGATCACAAACCCATTTACCAGTTTCCTTGTTTCCTGTTTTCTCACCATCTATATTGATAACCACTTCCAAACCACTACAACTAAAACTTGTTATTTTTGTTTCTTGATCAAAAACCGTTTGCGACTGTTGCCACTCGTTGTTCGTTGCTATTATTAATCGAGAAACCCCACAATAACCATCACCATTTCTATATTCATACATATACCCAAGCATTATATAGATAAATTATCACCACACAAACCACCTTCTTCAACGATCGACCACCATCCCTACCACCTTAAACAACCATCGATCACCACCTTTCTTGTTTGGTCACCACCCTCTACAACCTCCGTGAACCAACCACCTCGCCACCTAAACCGAACACTCTTTCTATTTTTAGTTCTTTTCTATCATGAACAACACCACCTCCCTTAACCACCACTCACGACTACCACCCTACAAACCACCATAAACCGCCACCATCCTTCATCATATTTTTCTGTTGAAAACCCATCACCAGAACCAATATTCTATCTAATTTTGTTTTCTGTTTTGTGATTACCTACACACACACTCACCATCGAATACCATCACCACATCATACCCGAACCACAAACTCTTCATATTGAGATGTTAAACAAACCCACTTGTAAATTAGTCGAATAAAACGTTTGCTTAACTACTTTTGTTTCTATCCTTCGAACACCAAAAAAACCAATAACCAAACATCACCACCATCGAACCTCACTCTAAACCAACCCATTCTTCCTTTTCTTGTTCCCTTTACTCGACTAACAGGAACCCCAAAGTGGGTCGGCTGTAAAGTCGTGACCACCCCAAAAACCCCTTCATCACCTTCTTCATCTGCAACTCTTCTTCTTCATCATTCAAACCACCACTCCACCACCGTGATAACCACCATCCATCACCTTCATAACTCTCTCTTCCTCTCAGTTTAAGAATACCCAACGACCATCTCTTTGTCACGATAAATCATCACTACCTTTGTTTATTACACACCTGCTCGAACGATTGCTGCCCGGGGATAGAGATGATGATAATGAACGTAAATAACGATTATGAGGAGGAAGATAACCGTGAATGTGAACCACGATGATGATGATGATGATGATGATGAGGTGAAATGATAACGATGATTATATGGTGATGATGATCGTAAAGAAGGATGCTGCATCTGCTACTGTTTAGATAAATAACCCAAGTATTTTGTTGCATATTCGTTTTTTTTTTTTGGGTTTTAAGAAGAGAAGCAATGTAAAGACGGGTTAAATAGTGTTGTGACGAGTAATACAACAGATATTTGGAGTAGCGCGAGTGGTTTGAGTCGTGTTACTGGACAAAAGGTCCCGAGTTCGATTCTGGTATGAGTCATGTTTTATTTTCTTTATTTTAAACATGCTACTGGACTCAGGTTACAAGGGTTAAATGGGCTGCTGCGGCCCAATGAAAATAGTACCGGGTCATTATTGGATTGTTATCTTGGACTTGAATATGATGGAAACCGAATTATAAGTGATAAATATTTTTGGTATGCAAGTTAGACTAGAAAAATGGAATATACAAGGGTGGTTAGGCGTGTTGTGATTAGGCGAGGGGTCTCAAGTTCGAGCCCAGACTGAGTCAATTTTCTTTTTTATTGAGAACTCACTCATAAGGTAGTAATTTCATTTTAACTAATATTACAATTATTATTATTAACATAATTAATATTATTGTTGTTATCGTTAATGTTAAAAAAAATATCATTTTTATAAATATCATGTAGTAAAGGTATTACTATTATTATTATTATTATTATTATTATTATTAACAAAAGGTTTTTTTTTAAATTATTATTTTCATTATTAATATAAGTATTATTATCATTAAAACTATCATTATTATTATTATTATTATTATTATTATTATTATTATCAATATTACTACTAATATAATTATCATTATTAAGTATATTTACTAATATTATTATTATAAAATAATAACACTTTTTATTTATTATTATTAATATTATTTTATCAAAAGATTTTTAGTTATATAACACTATAGTTAATACATGTAACATATCTATATTAACATTTTATAATAAATACAAATTGTTTAGTTAAATTACATAAAATAGAAATATTTAAATTACTTCTTGATGAAACATATAATTGATTAAAATAACAATTATATCACTAATAATATGTAAATTTAGTTGTTCGATTACAAGTATATATGTGTTAATATATATACTTGATATAGGTTCGTGAATCCAAGGACAACCTTACATTGTTCAATATAGTCATATGTATTTTTACTACAAAATACATTAGGTGAGTTTCATTTGCTCCCTTTTTAATTGCTTTTGCAATATATATTTTTGGGCTGAGAATACATGCGCTGCTTTTATAAATGTTTACGAAATAGACACAAGTACTTAAAAATATATTCTACATTGAGTTGTACCACTGGCATACTTCCCTGTAGCTTGGTAACTACTATTTACATGTGATATTGTAAACGCGAATCCTGTTGATAGATCTATCGGGCCTGACAACCCCAACAGGACTGGACGACCAGTATTCAACGGTTGCACAGTACTTCATTTTGGTGACTACACTTGGTACGGTGTAGTGAGATTTCATAATAAAGGGAATATGCGACGTTGATTAAATGTTAAGTATGGTTACCAGGTGCTCAACCACTTAGAATGCTTTACATACACTTGCGAGTGTATTATGTTTATGATTATGAAATCTTGTGGTCTATTAATATATTGAAATGATTGTTATGATAAACCTATGAACTCACCAACCTTTTGGTTGACACTTTTAAGCATGTTTATTCTCAGGTACGAATTAAGTCTTTCGCTGTGCATTTGCTCAATTGAAAGATATTATTTGGAGTCATTCATGTCATATTTAGGACAACACCTCGCAATGGGACCAGATGTTGATGACTTCGTCCAGGTGGATAAGGACGGGTTATGACAGGTGGTGTCAGAGCGTTGGTCTTAGCGAACCAGGCCTTGCATTAGTGTGTCTTACCAGATACTGTTAGGATGCATTAGTGAGTCTGGACTTCGACCTTAGCTGCATATTATAAGTATTGCTTGTCATTCCTAGTGGAAAATTTCCTGCTTATCATTCCTAAGTCTAGACACGACCTCCTGCACTTATTTGATAGATAGTGTACAGAAAATTCATATCTTAGCGTATCTGTTACTGTAGACTTTATCTGACACGTTTCCTTAATTCTCTCCGTAATCTACGAGATCTCATGTACTATGCATAGATATTCTATGTAATTAGAATATCAACCGATATCCGAAATTCATTTCATACCAAAAACTCTTTATCTAACCGAACAAAATGGAACTCACCACTAGTTCAAGCCTCTCGGATTCCAATATGGAGTCCCACTCCAGCTCCGAAAGCAGTGTCACCAGAATGAATCAACCAATCATCCATTCCCAAATCATCTGATGGGTTCGTAGTCAACTTAACCAATGGAGACAAGAAGAACGCAATACTTTTCACCCACCAACCTGCACCCTCGGCAAAGAACCCGAAACACTTACCGGCGAACCTGTTTGAAACACCATTTTCATCTTCAGATCCCGAATATCTTGTCACGATTATATTCTATCTATAATTCTAAACCTTAATCATCCGCTCGTTCCAACTAACAATCATCCCGGAATAATCAAAGAAGTCAACGAGCTTCGCGCCCGAGTTGTAGCCTTGGAAAAGATGGTGCAAAATGTACCAGCTTCAGCAGCATCACCGGCATCAACAGTACCACCAACATCGACACCAGTACCACCAATAACCCAAGTTTCAACATCACATGCCTCAACATCTCATTCTGTACCTCGAGCATAATTATCGTTCTACGTATCGTTCTATCTAATATATCTTCGTTCTACATATCGTTCTACATCGATTATCTTCGCTTTACGTATCGTTCTACCTCATTAATCTTCGTTCTACATGACGATTATGTAATCTCTAATGTTTTAGAGATCATGTAATCTAGTAATAACGATAAATCAAATGAGTTTAATATCTTATTGACTCATTAAATCCATGATTACATCTGAAGAAAATATATATGCAAGTATATTTTCATAAAGATTATAATTAAAATTCTTTTGTACAAACTGTTAATGGTGAAAATATTTTAACGGGTAGGTAATACCCGAGGAATATTTAGATTTCACATTAATAAGTTACATTGTACATTCTTCGAATCTGATTCAACAATCATTTACTATCCTACCTACCACCACCGATATACGTATCCGTTCACCGCAGAATAATCATTTTCATTCAATTTCATATTTGGATTTTGACCTATCAGAATCCAACAAGTGGCATAATGAAGAAAACATCGGACAAAGTAAAATTTGTTAGAAACAAACGAACTAACTAATTGAAATATTGTTAAGAATTCACGCTAACTGTTCCTAGCTAACTGGTTACATTTTATTTATCGCAATTTAATTATCACAATTTACATTCTCGTAATTTTATTTATTGTCATTTAATTTCTGTATTTATTTTACGCACTTTAAATAACGGGAAACGTATACAAGGTTTTGACATATTATATTGACCCATCTATATATTTATCTTGGAACAACCATAGACACTCTATATGCAAATGACGGAGTTAGCTATACAGGGTTGAGGTTGATTCCAAAATATATATATAGTTTGAGTTGTGATCAAAACTGAGACCGGTACACGGGTCACGATACGTAATAATTAATTCGAATATTATATATTAAATTATATATGAATATATTGGACTATTGGACTATTGGACTATTGGACTGCTAACTTTGGACAATTAAAATGAATTAAAATATTGATTATAATATATGAAACTAAACAATTCTTCAAGTTTACCACTTGATTTCATCTTAAACCTCATTCGAATCTTGACGATTCCAATCCATGTTCAAATCTTTCATGATTTTTGAAAACACCTCGATCAAGAGGATGAACCAGCCGCACTTCATCTACGGAAGAAAAGATTTATGCATATAGTTATACACTTGAAAAACTCTTGGAACTTGAGTAAAGGTTTAACACGTAGCTGCGCTAGCTCCTTGGCGATGTTACTACCGAAAATCACTTTACAATCCCTTTCAAATTAGCCAGTTTCGTCACAGCTTCAACAAGTCAACTTCCACCCTTCAGTCGGACTAGTCTTATTATAACCTCAATATATACGTTACTCTTTCGTCATCATTACCGGAGAACCTTTTATATTCCACCATATTACCATCAGCGTTTAATCATCTAAAAACACAATTCTCCTGAAACCACCTTGGTTTGATAACCGATGACCCAGATCCGTTAAAAATGCTGACGAAGCAATATGTTGTAGATGGTCTTAATGATCAAAAGTTGATAATAAAGAAGGAAGTGTTAGGAACGCTCGATATGAAATTTGGTACCGAAAAACGAATTAAGCTAACCATGAAGGAGATCAAAGACAAATACAAGGACCAAACCCTATATTCAAAGAATCCAGGTAATGCTGGATCCGATGAAATCTCTAGAGAATATCTTGCTCCAAAGTTATGTTAAAATCTTGCGGAAAATTTTTCTTTATCAACCTTCGAACTTAGAAATTCCAAAACATCATCATAAATATCTTCGATATTTCTGAGGATATTTTCATAAATATTCTTGTCTGAAATTATCTACCTCTTTGTATTTCTGTATTCCATTATATTGGAAACTTCTGTAAAGTCTAAGTATAAATTATGAATGAATTGTAGAGAAGTGTTGGGAACTGAAGCACGAGGTAGTATAATATAATGCGCTTGGCCAACGTGATTATATTACAGTAAGTCATGCTAAATTTCTAATGGAACGTGATGATGGTTCACAGACCATACCCTCATCATGAACCATGTTACATGACTCTTTCATTCTACTAAATTTCTAAGCATATCACAGAAATATTTATTTGATATTTCTGTTCTTCCGTAATTCCAACAGTTTGCTAATAAATCATGGTATTTCAATTTCTTTCTGATTAGAAGATTTTCTTTAAATTCCATGAATTCCAAAAATTACCATGACTACGTCAAAAGTTAAATCTCTATCTCGATCTTTTGTGATAGCTCCACTCATACGCTTCAAGTAATCGAATTGTTTTATCCATATTACTCAATGATGATAAAACTCTATTTATCAATTCATATTCGTCATGAAAACATTTTATTGTTAGCCATGACGACCTCACTCAAATTTCGGGACGAAATTTCTTTAACGGGTAGGTACTGTCATGACCCGGAAAATTTCGACTGATTTTGAACCAAACTCTCGATACAATTTAATATCTTTGACAAGATAAGCAACGTCTGTTGGGTTGAGTCTCAAAAATATTGAACTGTTTCATATATTCAATTGACCTTCGACTGTTCTCGACGAATCACGAACAACTATTTGTAAATAGATACATATATATGTATATATACATGAATGTTAATTGTAGATATATTTATTTGAATATATATATATATATATATATATATATATATATATATATATATATATATATATATATATATATATATATATATATATATATATATATATATATATATATATATTTAGTTCTATAATAAAACCTGTTATTAAAATGTATTTATATATACATATAGTATATTAAAAATAATTGATTTCGAGCCTAACTAGTAAACGTCAGTGACACTCGGTTGACGTTTTGTTAGTTTTAATATAGATATAATACATGTACATGAAAGATTAAGATAAAAGTTGGACTATAAATTGATTACGAAGATTTTAGATTTGTTAAAAATATTTTTACATTTTTAAGTTTAAATATTAGTACTCCGTGCATATAAATTGGAACAGAAAATAAATAATTAGCGAACCTTTTTTTTTATCAGGTTTCAAACAGTTAATGAGTGAAATAATTAAATATATTTAATCTAAAATTTTGGGATTTTTAGGAACACTTTTATACATTAACTGTTTAGCAATGGGCACGATATAGCACTGTGTGGGAAAACTGTCGGCATAAGATTACAATTAATATGGCTGCTAACTGTACAATTGAATTATTATTAACTGTTTTAAATCACAAGTTTTGAACTAAATTGATTGCTTAGTGTATATATTATATCATTATTACTACTTTATTATATATGTACTCCTTGTCCTAACATGCTAAGATCACAAACCCATTTACTAGTTTCCTTGTTTCCTGTTTTCTCACCATCTATATTGATAACCACTTCCAAACCACTACAACTAAAACTTGTTATTTTTGTTTCTTGATCAAAAACCGTTTGCGACTGTTGCCACTCGTTGTTCGTTGCTATTATTAATCGAGAAACCCCACAATAACCATCACCATTTCTATATTCATACATATACCCAAGCATTAGATAGATAAATTATCACCACACAAACCACCTTCTTCAACGATCGACCACCATCCCTACCACCTTAAACAACCATCGATCACCACCTTTCTTGTTTGGTCACCACCCTCTACAACCTCCGTGAACCAACCACCTCGCCACCTAAACCGAACACTCTTTCTATTTTTAGTTCTTTTCTATCATGAACAACACCACCTCCCTTAACCACCACTCATGACTACCACCCTACAAACCACCATAAACTGCCACCATCCTTCATCATATTTTTCTGTTGAAAACCCATCACCAGAACCAATATTCTATCTAATTTTGTTTTCTGTTTTGTGATTACCCACACACACACTCACCATCGAATACCATCACCACATCATACCCGAACCACAAACTCTTCATATTGAGATGTTAAACAAACCCACTTGTAAATTTGTCGAATAAAACGTTTGCTTAACTACTTTTGTTTCTATCCTTCGAACACCAAAAAAACCGACAACCAAACATCACCACCATCGAACCTCACTCTAAACCAACCCATTCTTCCTTTTCTTGTTCCCTTTACTCGACTAACAGGAACCCCAAAGTGGGTCGGCTGTAAAGTCGTGACCACCCCAAAAACCCCTTCATCACCTTCTTCATCTGCAACTCTTCTTCTTCATCATTCAAACCACCACTCCACCACCGTGATAACCACCATCCATCACCTTCATAACTCTCTCTTCCTCTCAGTTTAAGAATACCCCACGACCATCTCTTTGTCACCATAAATCATCACCACCTTTGTTTATTACACACCTGCTCGAACGATTGCTGCCCGGGGATAGAGATGATGATAATGAACGTAAATAACGATTATGAGGAGGAAGATAATCGTGAATGTGAACCACGATGATGATGATGATGAGGTGAAATGATAACGATGATGATATGGTGATGATGATCGTAAAGAAGGATGCTGCATCTGCTACTGTTTAGATAAATCACCCAAGTATTTTGTTGCATATTCGTTTTTTTTTTTTGGGTTTTAAGAAGAGAAGCAATGTAAAGACGGGTTAAATAGTGTTGTGACGAGTAATACAACAGATATTTGGAGTAGCGCGAGTGGTTTGAGTCGTGTTACTGGACAAAAGGTCCCGAGTTTGATTCTGGTATGAGTCATGTTTTATTTTCTTTATTTTAAACATGCTACTGGACTCAGGTTACAAGGGTTAAATGGGCTGCTGCGGCCCAATGAAAATAGTACCGGGTCATTATTGGATTGTTATCTTGGACTTGAATATGATGGAAACCGAATTATAAGTGATAAATATTTTTGGTATGCAAGTTAGACTAGAAAAATGGAATATACAAGGGTGGTTAGGTGTGTTGTGATTAGGCGAGGGGTCTCAAGTTCGAGCCCAGACTGAGTCAATTTTCTTTTTTATTGAGAACTCACTCATAAGGTAGTAATTTCATTTTAACTAATATTACAATTATTATTATTATTAACATAATTAATTTTATTGTTGTTATCGTTAATGTTAAAAAAATATCATTTTTATAAATATCATGTAGTAAAGGTATTACTATTATTATTATTATTATTATTAACAAAAGGTTTTTTTTTTAAATTATTATTTTCATTATTAATATAAGTATTATTATCATTAAAACTATCATTATTATTATTATTATTATTATCAATATTACTACTAATATAATTATCATTATTAAGTATATTTACTTATATTATTATTATAAAATAATAACACTTTTTATTTATTATTATTAATATTATTTTGTCAAAAGATTTTTAGTTATATAACACTATAGTTAATACATGTAACATATCTAACGTTTTATAATAAATACAAATTGTTTAGTTAAATTACATAAAATAGAAATATTTAAATTACTTCTTGATGAAACATATAATTGATTAAAATAACAATTATATCACTAATAATATGCAAATTTAGTTGTTCGATTACAAGTATATATGTGTTAATATATATACTTGATATAGGTTCGTGAATCCAAGGCCAACCTTACATTGTTCAATATGTATTTTTACTACAAAATACATTAGGTGAGTTTCATTTGCTCCCTTTTTAATTGCTTTTGCAATATATATTTTTGGGCTGAGAATACATGCGCTGCTTTTATAAATGTTTACGAAATAGACACAAGTACTTAAAAATATATTCTACGTTGAGTTGTACCACTAGCATACTTCCCTGTAGCTTGGTAACTACTATTTACATGTGGTATTGTAAACGCGAATCATGTTGATAGATCTATCGAGCCTGACAACCCCAACCAGACTGGACGACCAGTATTCAACGGTTGCACAGTACTTCGTTTTGGTGACTACACTTGGTACGGTGTAGTGAGATTTCATAATAAAGGGAATATGCGACGTTGATTAAATGTTAAGTATGGTTACCAGGTGCTCAACCACTTAGAATGCTTTACATACACTTGCGAGTGTATTATGTTTATGATTATGAAATCTTGTGATCTATTAATATATTGAAATGATTGTTATGATAAACCTATGAACTCACCAACCTTTTGGTTGACACTTTTAAGCATGTTTATTCTCAGGTACGAATTAAGTCTTCCGCTGTGCATTTGCTCAATTGAAAGATATTATTTAGAGTCATTCATATCATATTTAGGACAACACCTCGCAATGGGACCAGATGTTGATGACTTCGTCCAGGTGGATAACGACGGGTTATGACAGACAGCTATTCCGATATGGATATTCACCTGAACTCTGAAGAAAGTGTAACTGAAATGGATCAACCAATCAGCCATCACCTATTCTGGATGAATTGGGGATGGGTTCGTAGCCTACTTAATCATTGGAGACAAGAAGAAGGTGATCCCTTCCATCCACCACATTCACCTCTTGGCGAAGAACCTGAAGCACTTACCGGCGAACCTATTCGTAATACTATTTTCTCTCTCATTTCCAGAGTATCTCATCATGATTATATACTACCCCATATTATAAATCTTATTTATCCGATCGTCCGAACCACCGATCATCCCGGTATAATAGAAGAAGTTAACGAGCTTCGTGCTCGGGTAGTGGCTTTGGAGAATATGGTGCAAGGGTTACGAACACCAGCAGCAGCACCCGCAGCATAACCGGTACCACCATCATCCACACCAACAGGATCATTACCACCACCAACAACCACATCCGCATCACACGCCTCAACATCACAATTTGTACCTCGGATATCAACGTCAGACGCACCATATGTACCAAGAAGTACCAGCAATGACAAACGATGAAGTATAGATTCATAACTTCATAGGAGAAACATTCTACGGCAATTATGTAATTTCTAAAGTTTAGAGATTATCTATTCTAGCCTTAACCTTAAATCAGATAGAGTAGAAACCCTTATCCGAATGGTGTAAGATACAAGCTAGACTTGTTTTACCAACAACATTAACAGTACCCTTAGCCTCACCAGCACAGTCAGTGCTGTCAACATCGTCAGAATCAGCAGCACCTCTAACATCACAAGCTCCGTCAGTTCAAGAAAGCACCGTGGACATCATTCCGAGTCAACAACGAGTATATTGTATCAATGAGTTATGAAGTAATAACTCAATTCATCTAAAGAATTTATATGTATATCTTATATATATAAATTTTAAAACCATCATGAATCTTTTCGTACTAAGCTATTACGTGTGAATTTTAAGGGGTGGATACTACTCGGTTAATTCGTATTACTAATATGCTATGATGTACATCCTTCGTTAACAACTTAACCATCGTTAACCCAAATATCTGTTTCAACTCAATGAATTCCATTTCATAATGAACTTGGTGTATTAATCAATTACATGTTTGATTTTACACTTTTATCTTCGATGTACTCGAAACTTTCTAGAAAACATCATTTATATCTTATGAAATTCATAAGAATTCCACGAGCATCAACATCCTTCACCGAGGAATAAGAATAAATAATGAAGTATTGATTTCATTAGTGAAATACTCCGCGAAGATTATGTAATCCTTAATGTTTTAGAGATTATTCATTCAATTCAAAAATCAAATGAGCTTAATGTGATATTAACTCATCAAATCTGTATTACATCTGAAGAAAATATACATACATATATTTTCATAAAGACGGTAATAAAAAAATTCTTTTGTACAAAGTATTAATTGTGAAATCTTTAACTGGTAGGTAATACTCGGAAAATATATAAGTTCACAATTAATATGTTATACTGTACATTCTTCAACTTTGATTCAAAAATTATTAACTATGCTCACAGCGATATACAATCGTTTCCATACAAATTCAATTACATATTCTAATTTTGAAAAATCAGAATCCAAGCCAAGATTTAACAAAAAACATCACTCTTAGATTCTTACATCTTTCAAATGCTATACTTTGACTTCAAAACTGTGCTAGAACATCACTTCTATTCATAAACCTAGAAAAAAAAAAAGAAAAAAAAAATTGTATCGTTCAAAATTCTAGAACATCATATGTATCTTGACAATTACAATCTTCATGCAAACCCTTCAAACTTTTGAAAACACCTCGGATTGATAACCAACGATTCGGTTATGATAACTTTGAATGCTGATGAAGCAGCAAAAACTGTAAACGACCTTAACAGCCAAAAGTTTGATGATAAAGAATAGTGTGTTGGCAAAACTCAGAAAAAGAGAAGGTTTGGAACTGAAAAATGGATTGAGCAAAGTATGAAGGAGGCTGTGGATAAATCACAAAGACTAAACCTGCCTTCAAAGAATCCAAATTATTCAGTATCTGCTGAAGCCATTAACGAATACCTTGCTTCCGAATCTAAACCCTTGCGGACAATATTCTTCATCATCCTCTGATATTAGAAATTCTAAGATATCATCGTATCTTTCATTATAAATATCCTCCATATTTCTGGAGATAATTCCATAATCATTCTCATCGGAAATCAATTTTCTCCTTGCGATATCTGTGTAACATCATAAAAGAAACTATTTTAGTTTCTAAATTCTGAAACCTTCGAGTTTAAAATATGAATATTTTTGAAGTGGTGTTGGGAACTGAAGCATGAGTTAGTATAATATAATGACACTTGATCAACGTGATTATATTACAGTAAGTCATGATGAGTTTCTAATGGAACGTGATAAAGGTTCACAGATCATACCCTCATTATAAACCATGTTACATAACTCTTTCATTCTATTTAACCTCTAAACTATCAAGTAAATATTTTCTTAATGATTCGGTCTTTTTCGAGGTATTCTGGTAATTTGACAAGTCAGATTGTGCTATTACCGTTTTTTTTAGAACATTAATTATGTTCATTCCGAAATTCATACCTACGAATTCTGGACCATTATTCGCTTGATTTAAAGTCGAGAAGATAAAACAAAAGCATGAAGCTTCAAAATATCAATGGGAGTATATATAAATCACAGTAAATTGGAGAGAGTATTAACTGTGGATGTCAATGATTATGGAAAGACACAAGCAGAGACATCAAAATATAAGGGAAGATATAAAACCCAACAACCACCCAGAAATTACAAACCGTGTATATCAATGCGTATAGCAATATAAAGACACGGGAGAATGAAAAACACTATAACCCCAAGGTAATGGTAGAAGAAACTAACTTCCTCCGGTGGTAAATGAAAAAGAAGAATGACAGATATGAAAGTTAGGAGTATATCAAGAATCAGAACTGGATGAAGCATTTTTACAATCTTTTGAAAATAGGAAATGAGGAAGAAGATGTAAGAGTGATGAAAATAATGAAACGGAAGAGGTCAATTTATAGCGAAATATCAAACATAGCAATCGAGGCAAATTACGCATTTAATCAAAAGAAATCTTAATTTCCTTAAATTCCGAAGAATCAAATCTTATTTAGATTATGAAGATTTTCTATTCCTTAAATTACACAAATCAATCGTTAATACGTCAAGAGTTAAGACGAATCTCTATTCTCTATTTCACTCTTTTACGATAACTTCTCTCATACGCTTCGAATAATCGGATTGTTTTATCCATATTATTCAACGAAGATAAAACTCTAGTTATCAACACATATACGGCATGAAAACATTTTTATTGTTAGTCATGACAACCTCACTCAAATTTCGGGACGAAATTTCTTTAACGGGTAGGTACTGTGATGACCCGGAAATTTCTGACCAAATTTAAACTTAATCTTTATATGAGTAACATTTTCGACACGATAAACAAAGTCTGTAAAACTAAATCTCAAAATTTTTGAACTATTTTCATATATTCAAATACCTTTCGGTTGTTCTCGACGATTCGCGAACAATTATATGTATATAGATACACATATATGATAAGTTGGAATATTAATTGTATGAATAACTTACGACGTATATTTAAAACGTGTTTATGAATGTTGAAAATATATATTAACTTGGTCATAAAATGATTTGTTATTATATATATATTAACAAATAGCGAGACAATGATTTATAGAAGTAAATGACCAAAACACTCGAAAGTTTAAGATACACTTTGAATGATATAGTTTATTGATAATTTAAGACTATATTTTGACAAAAGTACGAGTCACAAAACGTAAATTGCGAGTTTTCTAAGTGTACGAAAATGCGTTCGAGAAACCGGAACCGGGACATAAGTCGAGTGAAAACGTACGAGTCATCGGGACAAAAATTACAAGTCAACTATGCACATGAATTTAATATAATATATAATTAATTATTTAAATTATATATATTATATATATTATATTTAATTATGTCGACAAACAAGAAAACAAAAAAAATATGTGAGCTGGATCTGACGGCCATGCGATCGCATGAGAAATAGGCATAAAACCCATGCGATCGCATGAGCATCAGAATCAGGAATTATGGCTATAAATACCAGGTTTCTTGCGCATGTTTTTTTTACACATATTACTCCTAAGTATTTATTTATTTATTATTATTATTATTATTATTATTATTATTATTATTATTATTATTATTATTATAATATTATTAAGATTATTATTATTATTAATCTTAATATTTTTAGTAATATTATATATAAAATATTACGACGAGGTCATGAGCGTGTCACTTTCAAAACAAGCTTCAAACGGGATAGAACTAAGGAAATTATGGGTTATAGCTATGGAGGTTATGGGTAATGTTCATGGGTATTGTTCGCAAGTCAAACCTAGTATTTATCATCTCTGTTGCGTCTACGTACTTTCCTGCAATATTGAATCTCAATATTGATACGTGAGCATTCATATCTTATCTTTTATATATTAATAGTGTATACATGTCTAGTGCTCGAGTATATATTTATACATGCTTGTATGCTAAATTTCGTCGTTAAACAGTTTATAATGAATCACGAATTAAATACATATATTACTGGTAAAAGGTATATGATATACATGTTTTCGGAAAGCTGGCGAAAAATCAATAACTTTTCATTTAGAAATCGCGTAATTTCGATGAACGAATCAAAAGATATGGTCAACTGAATTATAATTGACGTTAATTGGAATTGCTTTTGAATCTGCAATTAATATTTAAACAACCTGTTTATGAGATTGATAAAATACTACTAGCCAAGTAAATGAATCCTTATATAAGGCACGTTTCGTTTTGTTGAACAATTGTCAAAATTGACTTTTTGAAATGACTTTTGATAACTTTTGTATGTCGATCTCGAGCATTAGGATTATGATACACTATAATCCAACCTAGTTTATTAGACATGTATTGACTAACATGTGTTCTCTAGGTTGAGATCTACGGTTAATCTTGCATTCCGAGTTACGGTCACTTTTTGATGAATGACCTTATGTGCTGCTAAGGTGAGTTTCATTTGCTCCCTTTTTAATTGCTTTTGCAATCTATATTTTTGGGCTGAGAATACATGCACTTTATTTTAAACGCAATGGATACAAGTACATGCTAAATTCTACACCGAGTTTGAACCGAAAATCCCTTAGCTTTGGTAACTAGTAACTGCCGGTTATAAGAACTGGTGGGCGCGAGTAGTAGTATATGGATCCATAGGGCTTGATATCCCCGTCTGAGCTAGAGCACTAGCCTTTTAACGGACGTATGCTATTTGAGAAGCGTACACGTTGGTTTACGTGTATTATTAAGATGATTATACAAAGGGTATAAATTATATATACGTTAAGTTTAGTTACCAGGGTTCTCTTTTTCGTAGAATATTTTGATAAACGTTTCGGATGAAACAACTGAAATCTTGTGATCCACCTTTATATACAGGTTATGCGAAACACTAAAACTATGAACTCACCAACCTTTGTGTTGACACTTGTTAGCATGTTTATTCTCAGGTTCCCTAGAAGTCTTCCGTCGTTTGCTTATATGTTAGACAAGCTATGTGCATGGAGTCTTACATGGCATATTTATCAAGGAAACGTTGCATTCACCAAATCATCACCATGTATCTTATTTTGACTGCATTGTCAACGGAATTACTATTGTAAACTATTGTTTACGGTGATTGTCTATATGTAGAAATCATCAGATGTCGAAAACCTTTGATTTAAATATTCATTTATGGTGTGCCTTTTCAAAAGAATGCAATGTTTACAAAACGTATCATATAGAGGTCAAATACCTCGTAATGAAATCGATGAATGACGTGTTCGTCCATATGGATTTGGAGCGATCGTCACAGTAATAAAGAAAGAATTAATCAAATATATAAAAATATAAAAGTATAATGATTGGTGTTATTTGAAAGTTATCTCATGAGCTCTTTTTAAAAAGTCTAAAAATATAACCGTGTGAGTCACCTCTAATTTCTTCCTTCCGCTTATGTGGGATAACATCCTTTTCTAAGCAAACATATTAATTTTCTAACCAAAACTTAACAAAAATTGTAATCTATGATATCATCATATCATAGTGAGTATTATAAGAATATATATAATCATATTTATTAGCTGGCGTTATGACTAACAATTGATCAATATAACAATATAAACTCTCAATTAAAATAGAAATAAGATCTTCGAAGCATTTTTTAAAAGATATTGTTTTTGATTTATCAAATAAATCACTTTCATCTAAATATGTCAACCACAAGTCACCTCAAAATATAGCTACATATTAATATTGATTAGAGTTGGCACAATAGAAGGTAAAAATGAAATCACGTAGGAAAATGTCTTCTTTCAACTTTTCACTCAAAACATGTTGAGTTGACCATCAAACATTTTATATACATCCTTTATTAATCTATAGGTTTATCTTAGTTTTAGGGACTATAGTTAAGAAAATAATTTAAACATTTTAGATGTTATATGAAGGTTAGTAAGGTAGTTATTTGGAGTAGAATTTTATAATGTATAAGTAAATAAATAATGCATTTCATAAAATCTTAAGCATAACTCCAAAGCTATGTTTAGAAAACTCGTAAATTTATTTAAACTACTCGAATCAACCGAGGCAGACGTCCTATATTTACAAACTGACATGATATGAGCTTATAATTAACTTTCCTATTTATGGGCACGAAAATTACAATAGTTATTGCATTACTATGAACAAGAATTTACAAACAGAATACATGAAAAATAACCTTTAAGCACTCATCACCAAACACTTGAACTGATTCATAGCCCTGTAATTCATTCAACATAAAAGAACCATTTTAAAAACCCTCTCAAGTTCAAGTAAAAGGGTTAAAAATTGTAGAAAAAATGCCTATCAATTTGTAGACATGAGGTTGCCAGTTTACAACAAGAGGATTGTGATCATGGTCAACAAGTCAACCATGAAAAGAGTTTTAAAAACCCTCCTGCAAAATGAACCCCATATCAAAATAAGGTTGATTGGCATGAAAATGGTTCTGTAGTGATGGACAATCTCGGGCCCATGGTCACCAAATGTTTGAAATAATAATAATAATAAAAAGAATGTTAATAAACAAGATGTTTTTTTTTTTGTTTTGCAGGCATTATAAGCGAATTCGAGCCCACAAGAAGGAGAAACTAGTATCAATCATCACACAAATTGCTTGATAGCGAAACGTAGGTTTTTCACGAGGTCCTTCATTGTCATAGCAAATTCTTTATCAATCTGCAACAAGATTTTTATGGGTGTTAATTATATCGAACACACACACACACATTTCTAAGTTATCAAACTTAAATACTTTCTCATAAAAATGTAAACTTTAATACCTTAGCAATAATTGTTATATCAAGTGCGCAGTCGGCAAATGTCAAGGCAGTGCTATTAGTAACGGATAAATGAAGCTTTCCGATTTCAGCTAGAATATGTTCAAAAGCACCTGCCTTTTTCTCACAGTGAATTTTTATCAAAACATTGTTACCGAAAAATCTTGCCTCAATTTCAGGAAGCTGGTCATGAAGTGGGCCATCATCCGATGAAGAACTTTCAATAGAATCTGCTAACAACTCATATCTTTTAACAAAAACTACTGATTCCGTGTTTGGTCTTTTCTTCATCTGTTCCTCAAGTGTCTTCACTTTCTCTTGAAGCGTTTTCATGTGCTTTATTGCATCTCCAAGAACAGAAGCCTTATCCATCTGTTAATACTATATACAAGTTATATGATAAATGTACACAACTATACAAGTTATGATATACTAATAATTAATACGTATATAACCATCACAAGATAGCCTAGTGATACTTGTTCCTTGGTTCAAACCTACACTAGCAACATATCTTGAGATGGCCTGGAAAAAGGGTCAAAAACAGTTACGGGATAACCCGGTTACACTGCATACATTCGAATAAAAATATTCACATGTAGCATGAACATGGAAACCTTATCAGTTTAACGTTTAATCAATATATGATCACAAACACGCACACACAAAATACCTTTTTTAGGCCAGGGACTAAAGCAGAGAGAGCAATGAATCTCTGGCTAAGTTTTTCTCTCCTTTTTCTTTCAGCTAAGATGTGATCTTGAGCTGGTGCAACTTTTGTGGTACTTTTAGTAACATCAAAACCACCATGATAACCTTTATCAAAACTAGAGTTGACTTGATGGTCAAACTGTAGATTAGGATTATCAAACAAGCCCTTAAAAATCTTTGAAGAAACAGTCATTTCTTCTTTAGGTGTCACCAAAATTTGATTATGATTATGATTCTGATTCATCATGGAGTGATCACTGACACTAGTTATGGATGAATTCCAACTGATTGTTTTGACCTGTTTAGTTGGTCTTGGAGATGGTTCCATAACAGGTTTGTAATAATCAAACACACCTACATTAGCATGAACATTAATATGATTATGCTTTCTGTTATCTCCATACGTATCAGCAATCGAATTGAGTTGATCATCAAATGAGTTGACTGGACATTGGAAATTGAAAGAATGGTCTTCCATTCCTATCAATTCTGAAAAGCCACTAAAATTTGAGTTCTCCATAACTATAACTTTCTTTGATAAATTATTGTGCCAAACCGGTTAAACCAGCAAAAATAAAACCGAAGAAGAACCCTGAAAATGTCAAAAAAAAAAAAAAAAAAAAAAAAAAACACATAAACATCAGATTATGCATATACCTAAAATCAAGAAACATATTAGAGACATGAGAATAGATGAAAGGTGTTACCTTTTTTGGTATAAAGAACAAATCTTTAGTATGTAATGAAGATATTAAGTTTTATATATAGATGTATATATAGATAACGTACATGCTAATGGGTGATTTCTCTCTCCAGGGGTTGGCAAAGTGCTCAAGACATGGCTACTTCAATCCATGATCCTACCCCAGTTTGCAATTTTATAATTTTTCACATGAATAACATGTTTGTTGTTGTTATCAGTATGACTCATAAGGATGGTAAATGAAAATATTGTATTCTTGGCCTCCAATAATGTAAAAAAACAATAAAGAAATTTGAGAGCAGATTAGTGATTAGTCAATGGGGAGTGATTCGTACACCACCTGCTTTTAGTCATACACCAGTAAAGATGCTTTACAGTATTGTACTGTATAACACTATAAAGCATATTTAGTGGTGTACGGCTAAAAATAGGTAGTGTACGAATCAGCACCCTTAGTCAATACTGTAATTATATCACACGGAAATTAATTGTGATGTAGGTGTAATAAATAAATGGAGTACTAGTAAGTATGTTAATCACAAATAAAAAAAACTCTCACTTTCCGTTATAAGTGTTCATACGAGAATATGATTATGATACTAACATTAAAGTAAAGACTTCCTAAGTTTTCCAAAAGTATTTTTTATTCTTTCATATCAAAATTAGAGTTACTGACGAGAACCATAAAAAGAGTTACCACCCAATCATATCCATTCCGAACTTGCAGTCATAGCCCAACGGTTTTTCCATGTCCTTTGAGTCATGGGATAGGTAGATGTCATGGATTCGATCCCTAAGGATGACATGATTTTCTTTAAAACAATTGAACACCAATAATAGTGGTATATATTGACCCTATAAGGAGATTTACCGGATTCGTTCACAGACCTCTACCCGGAACACTGGCCGAATGGATGTGTTCCCGGGTATCGTCGATCGGGTTCGGGTTTCTGCCCTAACGTGTGTGTTACGTGCAAATGATGATGGTCGTTGAAATAAATGATCTACTGATGTCAAAAAATCGCCTTTAAAAAATCATATCCATTCCACGTGTCAAAAATGTTCCACCGAACAATTGTCATAGGCCATGCTCTGCGTATGGTCACCCTTGGAAAACACCCCCCGAACAACTACCATAGGAAATACTCAGACAACGATGACTCTAGAGGACACCTTCTGAATAACTGTCCTAGGATAGGTTAAGACAGCGATGACTCCATATGACACAACTGCCTTATGACAGACTCAAACAACGATGTCCCCAGATGACTCCATAACCAACTGCAAAGCAAATTGCAATGCAAAACCCCATAATTCAGACTCAAACTCTAGACGCCATGGACACTTAGAAAGGCAACAACCCATCAGCTAAATAGAGATGATTTTTCCAATAACTTATTTAGGGGTGATGATCATTAACTACCAAAATTATCAGTAGAACACCAAACGTGCATTATACTTTTATACTATATGTTCGTCTAAAACACTTCATCGGTGTATGGATAATGTACCGAACACTATAATGTTCCACATTTTTAATCATAATTAATCATTAAGCATATTACAAAGTTATATTTAAAAGTATACTTAAGGAAACTAGCTAGAAGCTTATAATTAAAACAGGTAGCTTTGATTATTTTTGAAATTATTATTTCCTATTAGTATGACAATTTATAAAACATAAAGGTTTAAAATTAATAGTAATAAAATCCTTATATAGTAAAATTTAACTAATTTATCATGTTATATGTAGGACAATGGCAATTCTATCTTATGGTATGTGACACTATTAATTGAAATAATGCTATTAGTTTTTTTTTTTTTTTTTTAGAAAAAAAGTTTAAATATACAAAAAGTTACAAAATAAGTTTTTGTGAAAAAAAAAAAACACCATCTGATTTGTATTTAACAACTTATTTTAGTTAACAACTTATTCTACGGAGTAGTTTTTGTTTACTACATTGCAAAAATCCAAAAATCACCCCAAACGTTAACTTCCCGGGAATATCACTTCACTGTCATCTAATTCTTATCCCCAAATCCAAAACCCTAAATTCAAAGCAGTGGAAATGGAGAACTCACTGGAGCTCCGATCGCTCGGAAACACCGGACTGAAGCTCAGTTGCGTCGGATTTGGTGCATCACCTCTCGGCAGCGTCTTCGGTCCTGTCTCCGATGAAGAAGCCATTGCCACTGTTCGCGAAGCTTTTCGTCTCGGCATTAACTTTTTTGACACTTCACCGTCAGTAATTTATAACCTTTTTAAAATTACGTGTTTCAATTTTGGCCGTCCGATCCTATTTTGATTGTCTACTTTCATTCATTAAGAGATCCTGAGGGCAGATAATTAATTAATTAATTAATTATCTCTGTTGCATAGGGCATATATCTTTCTAGTTTTCACCTATTCTCTTTAGTTGCACATGAGGTGTTTGATTATTGTTTTTAAAACTACACATACAATGTTATTATAATTACGGTTAAAATATTCAATTTTTGGTGTAATTTGTTTGAGTTTTCAAGGCTTCGCAGCTAGTAGTGGCGGAAGCAGAATTTTTTTTCACCGCCCACGAATGTTTTTTTTAAAAGCGTAGCAACTTTTTTTAGGCAAAATTTGGAGGTTTTTGGGTAAGATATGGAGGTTTTGAGCAAAATTTGGAGGTTTTTGGGTAAGATATGGAGGTTTTGAGCAAAATATGGAGGTTTTGGGACAAAATATGGAGGCTTTCGGGCCAAAAAAAATCACTACGAGTAAAATCGAAAAATCCAAAATTTTTGTACTAAAAATTGCAAATTCTTTAGGGGCTGGTGCCCCTGTCCCTTCTAATTTTTCGCCCCAGTTCGCAGCCTTCATTAAATTTGAAAATTCTTTTTATTTGTTCTGAGTTTTAGGTTTTACGGAGGAACGTTGTCTGAGAAAGTTCTTGGGAAGGCATTGAAAGCGGTTGGAGTACCGAGAAATAAGTACATTATTTCAACAAAATGTGGAAGGTATAAAGAGGGTTTCGATTTCAGTGCTGCAAGGGTGACCAAAAGTATCGACGAGAGTTTAGAACGACTGCAAACGGATTATGTTGATATCTTGCAGTGTCACGACATTGAATTCGGCTCCCTTGATCAGGTTTTCAATCAGTTAGTTTCAAATTATCACATTGGTTCAATAATTATAATCGTCACTTAGAATCCGTTGATTATTGGTTATAATAGGTTATAAATGAAACAATTCCTGCTCTTCAAAAGCTAAAAGAATCAGGGAAGATCAGGTTCATTGGTATAACTGGACTTCCATTAGAAATATTTAGTTATGTGCTTGATCGGGTCCCACTTGGCACGATTGATGTAGTTCTTTCATATTGTCATTATGGAATTAACGATACAACGTTGGAGGATTTAATGCCGTACCTAAAAAGCAAGGGAGTTGGTGTAATAAGTGCATCCCCTTTAGCAATGGGACTTCTTACAGAAAGTGGTCCTCCAGTATGGCACCCAGCTTCACCTGAACTTAAGGTTACTCAAAACCACTGTTTAATAATCATATCAAATATCATATATCATATATTTTATCAAAGTTGGTGTTTTATGTTATTACTTATTTGTTCAATTTGGTCTCAGGCTGCATGCCAGACTGCGGCTAGCTTCTGTAAGAAGAAGGGGAAGAATATATCAAAATTAGCTATGCAATACAGCTTGTGTAACAAAGATATTTCTACAATACTTGTGGGAATGAGATCTGTTGAACAGGTTAGACTCTGCCTTTCATGTTTCCTAATTATACTTGAAAAGATGGATAATACCTAGCATTAACATAGGTTTTTTGAGTGCCTTAACCTAATCATGTAAAAAGCACACTTCGATTTCTAACCGAGATGAGTCTTTTTAACTTTATTCTATGCAAAAAGGGTGACTAATAACACGTTTTATCTTCATTCGTTACTAGGCTGGGTGCTATACAGATTCCCATGTGTCTATAAATTTGTCCAACTCATTAGTCCAATTCTATATTCTATATTATATATACTCATAAAAAGCAACCATCAAATTCTGCTATCGTATAGATAGTGAACCAAATGAACATCAGGACATATGGGTTGAACTTATATGGTTATAAGCTTGTAATCAATAATTTGCAAGAAACCATATTATTAATTTAAGTAATACACATTTTTGTAATCATGATGTTTTATAAACTTAGATTGATCCGATCTGTTTTACATGCACTAAAAAGTTACTGGTTTTGACCATTTACACTATCTTAGCTCTTTGATCTTTGACGATGTCCTGTTCTTCTTCTTCTGATCAGGTGCAGCTTAATGTTGCGGCTGCTATAGAACTTGCAAAGGGCGAGAAAGATGAGGAAACACTAGCCGAAGTTGAAGACATACTGAAACCAGTCAAGAATCAAACATGGCCTAGCGGTATACAAAGAAGTTGAGCATTGTTCACTTGTTATTTACACATTTGCTGAACATAAACCCAATGTACCCTAGTATTTGCTGTAGTACACTTCTATAGGGAAAAGTACATAAAAAGGTACTATCCTTTTCACTATTTAAATTTCAGATTACCACTTCAAAATTTTCAATTTAAGAATTGAACTTCCATTTTGTAATCAAGTTATGGATTTTTTACTTGAAATTTCACAAATGACGAGTTGTCACTAAATTTCTTTCTTTATAAGCACTCCGATGATCAAGAACTTGCGATTGCTACAATTTGTGGTGTATCTTATATAATGAAAAACGAAGGTTCGATTTCCAGTAACGAAAAAAACGTATGTGGACGCGTATGGATGGAATGGAATTGATTTGAATATTGTGGAAATAAAAATTAAAGATCTGGAATTGAATTATGGTGTTATGAACTTCGGAGTATAGATCTAGAGCTTTTAAGAATCCATTGAACAAAAAGTGTTCCTTTAACTGTGAAATCAATTAAATGATAATAATCCTGTGATTTGGAATTTAATAATCTTGTTTTTAATTATGTTTTTGCTAATTGTGAAATCAGTTGTATGATGTTGTTGTTATTAATAATCTTGATCTTGATGTTCGATGTTATGATGATGATGATAACTTAATTGCGAAATCAATTTCAAGATAACTTATGATTGGTCCCAAGTTTTAAGAATAATACATGTTTGGTCCCAAACGTGTATTATCCTTAAAACTTGGGACCAACCATGATCAATTTAAGCTTTAGGTCCCAATCTGATTTTTGAAACAAAGTTCGTGGACCAACTATGATATTTTTTCTTTACTTGATCCATTAGTTTCGAGAAGAGAGGAACTAAAAAAACACACACTATCACCACTTTCAACTAAATTTTTATTTTTTTGATCCCATGGTAATTACAACCTTTAAAAACGGATAATTAACCAGAACTTCATTTGTAGAACACACACACTACACAAGCAGAGCCGCTGTGACTGCCTCTGCTTTTATTAGAGACCGAAACTTAGCTAAAAGGGAAAAACCAAGGCTAATGGACATACATGCTATATGTAAACTAGCTTCTCTAGTATTACAGTTGAGTGTTGATTCCTCATTTCACCACTGACTGACTTGTAAAATTTTCTTATCTTTATATAAATCAAAATTACATTGACTTTGATCAAAAGTAAAGCAGGTATAGCGAAATTCATATAGATAGATGCTAATTGATCATATACATAGTATTGTATATGTATATTTTATTTGGTAAAGGCTAAAAACAGAAGTTACGCGAAGAATATTCGAAAGGTTTGGAATATTCGCTGAAAATAAAGATAGTGGATCAGTTTTCGCGCTAATAAAAGACTGCGGGTCACTTCGCTAAGTTTCCGCGGATAGTTAAGCAATCCGCAGATCGAGGATACTTCGAATACTATAAATAGGGAGCATGGCCTCTCATTTATAGGTTGTTGATTCTCTGTCATTTGCTCAGACCTTTGTGATTTTCACTTGTGACTTTGCCCAAGGAATTTCTACATCGAGTTAAGGTGAATCATGTTAATTAACAATCAAGACCGGGTCGGGGTGGTTGATCACTTGATTGAAAAGTGAAAGACGATCATCAGGGCCCAAAACAAACAACAACACCCCAATCCTCTTCATTGCACTCGATCTTAGATTCAATTCCGTAAGGAAGACGAATCTAGGCTCGATCACTAATATATGTACCCAGTACAGCTGCTGCCGCACTTGCAACCAGAGCCATAGCCACACTTTCCAGCAAAGCAAGGTGATGATGAAGACATTATTTGTTGCGTTAAAATTTTAGAGTGGTTATTTGGTATTTGGTTTATGAAAAGGTATGAATGTATGTATTTTCTGCTGAACGAGTTATGGTTATCTATAAGCTTCTGCAGCAGGCCATGAGGTCACGGTCGATTACAAATATTGATCATCACCATCCACGCTTAACTATTATGGCGGTGATACAAAGTTTATGGCTCGGGTCTACTTACAGCCCAGGTTTGATATTATCCAAAATCCAAATGATTTCATGCAACTCAGTTGTAGGAAAAAAAAATTGAACCATACGTGTTGCATTTAGTCCTAAACGAGACAATTTTGCATTGCCAATAGTATTATATATTATATAAGATATAATACTTCGGTAAATATAACTTAAAGTGCCTTTGATTGCCTATTAATTAAATTGTTTAACACTGAATGTTAAATCATTCTCCATTCAATGCGTTTGTATGTGACAGTTGAATGACAAATGATATTGTATTGTTCAACAATCCGTGCTAAACTATTCAAAGTGTAAATATCCTATTAACCATTCAAGAGTGAATGCTCACAAAATTTGTATTATCAACAATTACTGTTCACAGGAGTTGAAGTTTCACAATTAACATATCTTGACTCTTAAGGTGTCAGAAAGAAAAAAGGTCGAAAATGGTATGGAATAACTCAGTTTGGCCGCGTGTATCGGAATAGAAATACTTCCCTTCTCTTTGTAGCGTGAACAAGGAAAAACATATTGATCTCCCCTCCCTAAAAAATTCTGCTGAAGTTCCGTCACTAGCTGCTACTCTCATCTATATATGACCCGCTTATTTTTTTATTTTAGGATATAATACTTATATTTATTTTGATTAAAGTTGTATATTCAAGGTGAAGAAATCACAAAGTTCGCGTGTTTATTAAGGACATTTGAGTTCTTTTTTATCTGTTTCAGGTTTCGTTATAATCTTTTGTACTCGTAATTCGTTGTATCGTTTACTTTTAGTTTCTTCGTTTTGCTTCGGTTTAAGTTAGGTGGGACTTAGTATCGACAGTCGTTAATCAGCCGCTTTTTAGGTACGAGTCTCACTGGGTTCCACGTTTGTACTTCTATTTGAATTCATTTTCGAATAGGTTTACCGTTTTTTATAAAGTTCTTGTTATTTTCGCAAAAAAAAAAAAAAGCTGCATATTTAAAATTAATTCACACATTTATTAAAAGTATAAATTATTCCTTTTTACAAAAACGAGAATATGTACACGTAAAAACGGAGTATATAACGAATGATTCGTAAAAAGATGAAACGCCTCAAAGATTTACAACCATATGAAACATTGCTTGGCAATCAATACCTAAAATAAACTGTCGACTTTCGCAAAACTGTATAAAAGATGTTCAATGATAGCTAGTAGCTTGCAGCTGTAAGCTTTTTATATGTATTTAATTATTTGATGGATAGCTGAAAAGGTTAAAATAATGATTAAAATGACAAAAAATGAAGAGTTTTTTTAAAACGTTAGTTCATTATACTTTGACTTTTATCTTTTTCCCTCTCTATAAAAGTCTAAACTCTTGTAACCAAGTATAGTTTTTTTACTTTATATAAACATTTAATAAAAGTTAGAAACTAAAAACTCATAAAAGCTCCAAAAAATTTGTCAAACATGTCCAAAAAGTTAACAATTATCAGCTACAAGTTATCGGCTATCATCTATTAGCTAATTTTGTTATCAGCTATTAACTAATTTTGACAAACATTGTTAAGAATAAAATTTCTAGTGTATTTATAAATAAATACATAATAGGTGAATAAATGGACTAGGCTTAATTAGTAAGCTTTTAATATAAGAAAAATGATACGAGTATAAATATCATTCCACCTTAGAATCTCTAAGCCTTTCCCAAAGTTAACACAATTAAATGTGTGTTCATCCTAAAATACTCTCCAGCACATTGCAAGAGACTAGTGATTACTAGTATTTTTTTTTTCTTTTGAAAAGCAAGCAATATATAATCACGGGAAGAAAAATACAACTTCCACGAAACTTACAAGTCAAATAAAAAACTACCAAGAGAAAAACCTAAATGCTAAAAATATATACACCTAAATAAAGAAAAAGATCGAATAGAAGGATAGATTAATCGATTAACCTACGCCTACTCTTGTATAATGAGCGCAAACGAAGAAACCCGGATTTATTACTAGTGATTAGTTGCGACATTAACTTGATTCTTATCGAGTTAAAAGTCGAAGAAATTAAAGCAGTTGATTCAATCTTGATTACGATTGAATTCATATGTTAATTCATTGTACAAATTCAAATTCTATATTCATATTGGTATATATATATCAAACAGATATGTTTGTGTTCATATTCATCAAGTCACATTCATACACCTTGATCTTCCTAAACCTACTGCTACATGATCACATCTTTAACCTAAATACGATTGAAGCTAAATCAAGTTTTATGAGACATACCCAAAGCAATTAGAAACTCCATATAATGAGGATCAAAAGTATAAATTAAATTGTGTAACTAAATATACAAATATTAAATTAAGTTGGGCCATGTGACCCATAAACTTCAACCTGGGATACTTTTGTTGAGGATCCTAGCTTGGAAAATGACGTATCACGTTTTCAACATAATGAGGTGCAACATCGTGAGGTGGCTCCACCGGTTGAGGGTGTTTCTACTATGCCTCATGGTGTTGAAAGTGTTAAAAAATGTAGTGTGAAATCCCTTGCTAAAAAAAATAAACGCAAGGCTATGAAGGATAAGAGTTCGTTTATACTTCGGGATGAAGAGGAAGTGGATTATTCAGATGACTCACAAGAGGGTTTTGACAAAGGTTTGACGGACGGTGTGCCGGGTATCACCGATTTTAGATTGAATGGTGCGGGTTCATCGACCCGGGTTGATGATGGTGGTAATGAAGTGGTTCGGAACGTTGGCTTTTTTGAGGAGCTTGAGAAGGAAGGTTCGCTTCCTCCTCACGTGCTGGGTGTTAGGATTGGTTGTTCTTCTACAAAGGTTTCATCTTACGAGATTAAAAATCGGAAGGGCAAGTTATTAAATCGATTGAAGGTGAGCGGGGTGATTGTTAAACCAATCATAAAGACTCCAAAAGGTAAAGAGGTGATCAAGTAGTTTGTGTCGGTTTAGTTTAGTTTGTTGTTATAGGCACATTGGGATGGTTCTTAGTTTTTTGTTATTGTCCCGAGGTCGGTTGCGATACGGTTTGCTTAAGGCTCGGGCTTAGTTAGTTTTAGCTCTTTGTTAAGTGTTAGGTTGTTCACTGCCTCCGAGCCTTATATCGCTTTTGTTTCGTTGTATCTTTTGTTAGTCTTTTTCATCTATTGATGTAAAAGATTTTTTTTAATGTTATCGTTATTTTAGCCAAAAATAATAATAATAATAATAATAATAAAAAATTAAATAAATAAACTTCAACCTGGGTTCGCCTATGGTCGTGCATGTATCATAAATTTATCGTACCATCTCCTCGTTTATGTCAAACACGGAGTAGCTAAATTGGTGGATCTAGCTTGTTTTATACACCTTTGCTCCCTAATTAATTACTCCATTCAGGTTTTCATGTCCATACATTTCAATCGTTCACTTTTAAAAGTACATTAAATAAATATGTGACCCGTTACACCTTTGAAATTATAAGATTTAATTACATTTCTTACTTAGAAAAAAATACAGATGAACTACACCCGATCATTCCGCTATTTTTTTTTTTTTTTTTTTTTTTTTGTTTTTTTTTTTTGAAATGCAAACTCACACACACCATTACACGAATTGATCACGAAATATATATACAAATTGTCCTGAGCAGGACTTGAACCCTCAACTTCCTGGTTGGAAGGGTCACCTCGATACCGCTGGGTCAATGGCCTTTTGGCCCGATCATTCCGCTATGAAATTAATTATTGTCATTAAATCAATTAGAATGCTCTGAATGGTGACATATTTCCTCCTCAGGACTAGCCGCCACATCAGCGCCACATCATCGATTATTTCTTAGGATTAACTCAGAACTAAACACTACCAACAATGAGATATTTTCTCAAATAAATTAGGACTCGCTATATGTGACAACCCGAAAATTTCTGGCCAAATTTAAACTTTAATCTTTATATATTCTCGACACGATAAGCAAAGTTGTAAGTTGAATCTCAAAGATTTTTAAACTGTGTTCATACATTCATTTAAACCTCGACCAAGTTTCAATGATTCACGAACCATTATATGAACAAATCTGATTATATATGTATATGTGTATATATTATAACTTGAATACATTAACCAAGTATTAGACGTATAATACTTTACATAAACGTATTTGTTTCTTAATATATTCAAATAGTTATCGATGGAATTAGAAGATGTTATCAAATGAGTGATTTAACAGTTACATTGTATGATTGTGAGTCTCTGTTGAGAGGTCCACTTTGATTTAGAAAACCTTTTTTTTTAACGGTATTCGGAAAATGGTAAAGCGATTAGCATATAAGGACAATGTGTCAAATATCGAGTGTTAGACAAAAGCTAGTGGAAGACTAAATTGCATATTAATCAATTGATGAAATTTCCAAATGTACGAAAACGCTTTTCGATATAATAGAACTTGTTTATTTAAAATGTCTTTGATTAAATAAACCTAGGTTGGAATATTGGTTGTTATATATATAAATAACTTGCAACGTGTATTTAAAACGTGTTCATTAAATATATATGTTTTCAAATTAGTTTAGTACACGATAGTAACTCTCGTTTGATAATGCGATTGATATTTAAAAAGTTAATACATAAATGAATTGTATCTATTTAAGTTTTCAAATGAAAACGTTACGAGTTATAATATTTTTCTAAACGACTTTAAAACGAACTTTGAAATATATTTAGTTTTGAAAGACTAAATATTATATCATTAGGTAAATATTTCAAACATATATTGTGACGCCCCGTACTAAATCAACATGTACGGACCATCAACAACAGGATCATTACAAGGTCAAACACTATATGCGTTTTCAAAACAAGTTTGCATTCATGATAAAAGGTGACGTCATAACTAACGTCGAATGTTTTACATCAAAAATATGCTTCTATGAGTAGGAGCAAAGATAATAGTACGTGACCCTTAGGTCGTTACAAATCATTGTTCAAAAGTAATTAAGTTTGAATGCAAGATAAAGTGTTTCATGCGGTAACAACTCTAACAAGGCAGCGGGTGGCTAATCAGCAAGACTAGTACAACAGCGGAAGCGGCTAACCTTAAGCACCTGAGAAAAACATGCTTAAAAACGTCAACATAAAGGTTGGTGAGCTATAGTTTAAGTATAACAGTAATGTAAGGTAGGCCACGAGATTTCAGTGCTACAAAGAGCGTTTCAAAACAGTATGATAAAGTATATGTTTAACCGTGGGCACTTGGTAACTAACTTAACGTTTATAACCCCATGAAAGTACACTTGGTGAGTGCGTATGTTTACGAAGTATTAAACACCCGTTAAATGCTAGCGCTACTAGCCCGAGTGGGGATGTCAAACCCTATGGATCCATATCTAAAATTCGCGTTCACCGGTTCAAAGACCGATGACTAAACGTTACCGAGCTAAGGGGAAAGTTTATGTCGTTGTATAACCCACACATATATAAAGTTTAAGTACTCGTGCCTAGTATGTAAAACGTAAAATGCGCATGTATTCTCAGTTCCCAAAATAGTTAAAGTAAAAAGGGATGCTATAACTCACAGTGATAAAGTAGTAGTAAAGTTGACTCGGGAAAAGTAAGCAAGTATGTAGGTCCGGAAAGTCCTCAACCTAAGTCAAATATTACTAAGTCAGTAAATTGTCCCAATAGGTTTAAATGTATGTAAATTAGGTCTTAAGGGTCATCATCATTCATCATCAAACAAAAGTATAAAGTAAGTTTCGGTCTAGAAAAGAGTTTAAAACAAAGGCTGACTTCGATCAGTCACCACGGCCTCTATACCTACTGAAATAAGGTGAGACCAGTGGACATGGCTCCGTATATAAGTCCTTTAGTTGCTGTAAGAATTCCAGAATCAAACTCGTCTTCGTTTGACCGTGGCGACGGTTTAAGTGCGAGTAGGTCAGAATTTTTCAGCACAACGTTAAAAGGACATAGTGACGTTCGGAGGGCCATAGATCCTAAACCGTAACTCGGATTAAGACAAGTCTTAAACGAAAAATTATCTACTCGGACAGATCTAACTGAAAATCAACTTTACTATAGCCCAGGTATTCTGATCAGTTCCAGAAAACAGTAAACAGTGTGTTTCGGTGGGTTCTTGGTGCTTGACGTTCATCACGGTTGTCATCCTTGATGCATATAGCTTCAAGTGTACAACTCGTTGATGTGTTTACATCATATTTACCAAGTTTTGACCATCATAACACAAGTGTAAGTCTAAGATAAGTAGCACAACTCAATTAAGTGTTGCAAGTAGTTTGATGAACCAAAGTTACATCAAGATCTTAGATCCGACACATACATGAACTCTAAAACTAATATTAAGCTACAAACTTGAAAGTAAACTAAATAATCAAGATCTTAAGTTGTAGAACATAGTTATTAGTTAGATCTTGAAGATCCTAGACCCAAAAGTCTAGATCTAAAGTTACTAAGTTAAATCCTAAGTTATAACACTTGAATCTTTACTTTCATGAAACCATAAGTTATGAAACTTAGATTTTCATCTTGTAAAGTGTATGTAAGCTCATAAGCTCTTGATTATGACAAAATAAGTAGACCATAAGATATAGAAACTTAGATCTTTCATAAGTATATGAAGTTATAACTAGAAAGTTATACTTCCATGTTCTTGAACTTATAAAGTTAACTTTAGTTCAAGAAAGTATGAGATCAAGATTAACTTGTAATACTTGACCATTTATCCAACAAACACGAATTTAAACATGAACAATATGAAGAAATAAATTACATCTACAAGTACTAAGTTCATGGTTGTTCATACTTGGAAAGATTCAAGCCAAGGCTTGATCCTTAAGAAAGTAAACTTTAAGTTTACAAACATGAACACAAGTAATGATTTTACAACTCATGAACCTTCAATCTTTCAAAACATTAAATGTAGAATCATAAACTAGAAAGTTTAGGTCCTTGTATGTTCTTGTATGAACAAGATAAAATGAAGAACAAACTAGAAAGTTTGGTTCTTAACAACATGTAAGTAAACAACAACAACTAACAAGTAATTAAACAACAAACTAAAGAATGATGATGATGAGGGTTGCTACGGTTTCAAGGAAAGAAAGAAGAGAAGAAGAGCTCAAGTTACTTACAAAGTAGAGAGCAAAATGAGAGAAAAAGCTTGAGAGAAAAATGCAAGTAAGTGTGTAAGTGAGAAGTGAAATGATACTAGTGAATCAAGTAGTTAAAAAAAATTGAACTCCCTTTGACTCTATGTTGGCCAACGGTTTTGGGAAGAGAAAGGAGAAGGAAAAATTCCACAAGTTACTTCATGTATTTGGCTCAAAAAGATGGTAATAAAGTTGCATGGTGTTGGAAAGTGGTGTAAGTAACTTGTAACTAGATTCTATATGCACTTACTAACTAGTTAAGTCTTAATGGACTACTTACAACAAAAGGGCTCCTAAATTAATCCATTAAGATAAGTAAGGTGGGCTTCTAAGTCCATTAACATTAATAAAAGCCCAAGTTCAAGTAATTAACAAATTAATCTAATAAAAGCCCAAGTAATTAACTAGTAACCTTAGTTAATTAAAATAATTAATAAAATTTAATCATGAATGTAAATAATATTCAAAAATATTATTCGTGAAAAGTTCGTGTGTCACAAAGACGAATCGGGCATTTAAATGTCATGTACGGTTACAAGTAAATGTATAAAATACATTCGTTAAACACAAGCATTAATAATAAATATTATTAATTAAACGTTGGAAAAACCAGGGTCGTTACATTACCCACCTGTTAAAGAAAATTTCGTCCCAAAATTTTAAGCTGAGGTAGATGGAGGAGTTGGGAAAAGGTGAGGAAACTTTTGCATCATTTGATCCTCTCGCACCCAGGTAAACTCAGGTCCTCGTTTGGAATTTCACCGTACTCGGACGATCAGAATCTTGTTGTGTTTCAAAGTTTTAACCTCGCGGTCCATAATTTCAACAGGCTCTTCCACGAAGTGGAGTTTGTCGTCAATCGTAAGTTCCTCCAAAGGTATGACATGTTCCGGTTCAGCAAGACACTTCTTCAAATTCGATACATGAAAAGTAGGATGAACTGAGCTCAATTGTGCTGGTAGATCCAAACGGTATGCAACGGGTCCAACACGTTCCAAGATTTCAAAAGGACCAATATATCGCGGGTTTAACTTTCTACGCTTTCCAAAATGAATCACACCTTTCCAAGGTGAAACCTTCAACATTACATGGTCACCCACGTTGAATTCAAAGTCTTTACATTTACGGTCAGCATAACTCGTTTGCGATCACGGGCAGTCTTAAGTCTCGCTTGAATATGAGCAATCTTCTCCATTGTTTCATGGACTACCTCGGGTCCGGTGATTTGCGTTTCGCCTACTTCAGCCCAACAAATAGGAGATCGGCACTTGCGGCCATACAACGCTTCAAAAGGTGCGGCATTAATGCTCGAGTGATAACTGTTGTTGTAAGAAAATTCGGCGAGTGGAAAATGCCTTTCCCAGGCCTTTCCGAAATCAATAACACATGCACGCAACATGTCTTCCAAGGTCTGAATCGTTCGTTCACTTTGCCCGTCGGTCTATGGGTGATAAGCAGTACTCATGTCGAGACGGGTTCCCATGACTTCTTGTAAAGAACGCCAAAATCTAGAAGCAAAACGGGGATCGCGATCTGAGATGATCGATAAAGGTACACCATGATGAGATACAACCTCTTTGATGTATAGTTGAGCGAGTCTCTCCATCGTATCCGTCTCCTTCATGGCTAAGAAGTGTGCAGATTTGGTAAGACGGTCAACGATAACCCAGATGGTATCGTATCCGCCCACCGTCTTTGGTAGCTTAGTAATGAAATCCATTGTTATCCTTTCCCACTTCCATTGTGGGATTTCCGGTTGTTGAAGAAATCCAGAGGGCCTCTGATGTTCGGCCTTAACTTTTGAGCAAGTCAAACACTTACCAACATAAGTTGCAATGTCCTTCTTAAGATTAGGCCACCAATACTGTTCTTTAAGATCGTGGTACATTTTGCCCACTCTGGGATGAATCGAATATCTCGACTTGTGGGCTTCATCTAATATAAGGTTTCGTAGATCTCCATAACAAGGTACCCAAATTCTTCCGGCATAACATCGGAGTCCAGTATCCCTAACCTCGAATCGAGAAACAAGAATGTTCAAATGTTCATGAAATATATTCTCCTCCTTGAGAGTCTCATCTTGGGCTACTCGGATCTGGCTGTTGAGATTTGAATGGATGGTGATGTTCAGTGCCCGAACACGAAGAGGTGCCATCATTTCCTTTCGGCTCAAAGCGTCTGATAGTGTTCCAAATGAACATATATTTAGTAGCAATATCGTTCCAATATGTAAAGTTTTTAAATGTAATTTCCTTATTTTTAGTTGTAATAGTTAAATAAATAAGTGCGAAGACGAAAGACGCAAATCGCTCGAAAATGAAGATTTAAAGACAAAAATGAAGATTTGAAAGACCAAAACGTCCAAAAAGCTCAAAAGTACAAGATACAATCAAAAAGGTTCAAATTATTGATGAGGAACGTCTAAAAATGACAAGAGTACAAGTTACAAAACGCAAAGTACAAGATATAAAATTGTACGAAAGGACGTTCGAAAATCCGGAACCGGGACATGAACCAACTTTCAGCGCTCGACGCAGCGGTGTAAAAATTACGAGTCAACTATGCACAAGAATAAAATATAATATTTAAATAATTCATAATAAGAATAATATTAAATAATAAAAAGTTGTTAATTGAGCATAGTTCAGGGGTCGTAAATGAAAATTCAATTTCTAATTTCGCTATAAAAGCGATGATATACGATCAAATTGAGAAACCTTTTTCGATCAACTTTTCTAACCTTTTTCTATCTTTTTCTTATTTATCAATATCAATTATCAATATCTATATTCTATATCTCTATCATAATGTTAACTTAATAAGATATAACAATAATCTTAATTTTAATTTTAAATTATGATAATAATAAGATTTATGATAGAGATCGTTTGAGTGTGTAAGTCGAAATTCTGTCCGTGTAACGCTACGCTATTTTTAATCATTGTAAGTTATGTTCAACCTTTTTATATTAATGTCTCGTAGCTAAGTTATTATTATGCTTATTTAAAACGAAGTAATCATGATGTTGGGCTAATTACTAAAATTGGGTAATTGGGCTTTGTACCATAATTAAGGTTTGGGCAAAAGACCGACACTTGTGAAAATTGGACTATTGACTATTAATAGATGGGGGGTATTGTCTAATTGAGTGACAACTCATTGGAGTCTGTCGAACCTATCTTCAAATTAATTATCCTAATAATTAATAATGATTATGGTTGTCCTATTTAGTGACGTTCATATGGAATCTATTATAATCATTTAATTAATTATTCGGGTTGGGTAATTGATTATTCAAACTGATCAAGTGGGTAAATTAATATTCATATCTAATCAAAACAGGGGTAGATTACATACAGTGATAACTGGTGTAATTGTTGACAGAAGTGATAACTGCGTCACAGTTTAAATCCTTAATTAGTTGGAATATTTGACTTCGGGTATAAGGGTAATTTGACGAGGACACTCGCACTTTATATTTATGACCGATGGACTATTATGGATAAAAACCAGATAGGTATCAAATAAACCATGACAAAGGACAATTAGCCCATGACAATAAATTAAAATCAAAACGTCAAACATCATGATTACGGAAGTTTAAATAAGCATAATCCTTTTATTTCATATTCTATCGCAATTTTATTTATTGTTATTTTATTTATCGTCATTTATTTATTTTACGCACTTTAATTATTGTCATTTATCTTTACGCTTAAAAATATAAAATCGACAAACCGGTCATTAAACGGTAAAAACCCCCCTTTTATAATAATATTACTACTTATATAATTATATATATTTTGTATAAATATAGTTAAAAATATAGTAAGTATCACCAGCTCCCTGTGGAACGAACCGGACTTACTAAAAACTACACTACTCTACGATTAGGTACACTGCCTATAGTGTTGTAGCAAGGTTTAGGTATATCCCATCCGTAAATTAATAAAACTTGTGTCATATTTTGTAGTATTTTGTATTAAAAATAATACTATTTCGTACCCTCACGCTACATCATCAAGTTTTTGGCGCCGCTGCCGGGGAGCATTAAAACGCTATATTTTTAATTTATATTTGCAAAAATATAAAAAAAAAAAACGTAAAAAAAAAAAACGTAAAAAAAAAAAAAAAAAGTAAAAAAAAAAAAAATTTATAAAAAAAATATATTTTTAAGATTTTGTCTATAAAAATTTTTTTTTTTTTAGTTTTATTACCTTTAGATTTTTAGACTATATTCGCAACTTTTAGTATTAAGTTTAGTTTTGCCATAATTATTTTTACTTCTAGAATTTTTAGGCTTTGCCGTAAAATCCCTTAAGTGCATATTCCTTAGACTAAGTTTTAGGTGCTTTAGAATTTTACGACGCCGTATTTCGCACTACTTTCTTATTTTTATTTTTCGACGCCTATTTTTCGACCTTTTTATTTTTCGACACTTTTCGACGCGCAATCTTTTTCTCTCTTATTTCTCGCTATTCTAGTTTTAGGATAAGATTTTTATTCTACTTCTTATCTAAATTTCTTAAAATTACGAAAATTTATTTTAAGTGGTTAAATTAATAGACATCAAAATTTTCTGGTTCGTAGTAATAGTTGGATTTGTACGTGGACCGGGTTATTGGAGCCAAACAGTCCTCAATTATATTGAGACCAAACGAATCCTGCCCCTCTGCTGCATCTTTTGGCTATTCGAAACGTGGGCAAAATCAGAAAAGTCTATTGATTGGATAACTTATTATAATTTTTCTTTCCTTTTAAAAACTAATAGGATATTCAGTGAATGCACCGAGCAAGACGTTCACCACCTTTTGTACGTTCACCACCTGTAACTAGATCAAGACATTTAACAAATATAACCGCCGTTGATTTCTCTTTAGAATCGTCATCCAGTAGACCAAGTACTTCAGTTCAAATTTTCGATAATCCATTTTTTGAACCCGACTTCACAATTAAGAACCCGGAGCATATTCAAGGACAATTCCAAGATCCTGAACCACTAATTATTCCTCCTGAGCCACAAACCATTAAATCAGAATCCTCTAGTGATTCGGATACAACACTTCCTATCATGGAAAATCTAGAACCTCTAAGTATGGAAGATCGAATGAGAGCTACACGCACGGGCCAAGGTCACGCCATTATTAAGCCAAATGTTAATGCGCCAGATTATGAAATCAAAGGACAAATCCTACACATGGTGACTAACCAATGCCAATTCAGTGGTGCGCCAAATGAAGATCCAAACGAACACCTTCGTACGTTTAATAGAATTTGTACTCTATTTAAAATCCGAGAAGTGGAAGATGAACAGATATATCTCATGTTATTTCCCTGGACTTTAAAGGGAGAAGCCAAAGATTGGTTAGAATCGTTACCTGAAGGGGCGATTGATACATGGGATGTTTTAGTTGAGAAATTTCTTAAAAGATTCTTTCCGGCATCTAAAGCCGTGAGACTTCAAGGAGAAATTGTTACGTTCGCGCAAAAGCCAAATGAAACATTATATGAGGCGTGGACAAGATTCGGAAGGATGTTGAGAGGATGTCCTCAACACGGTTTAGACACTTATCAAATAGTACAAATATTCTACCAAGGTGTCAACGTTGCTACACGAAAAGACATCGACATAACAGCTGGTGGTTCCATTATGAAGAAAACCGCAACTGAAGCTTACAAAATTATTGATAACACAGCCTCCCACTCGCATGAGTGGCACCAAGAAAAAGATATCTTTCGATCATCTAAAGCGGCTAGAGCCGATTCTAGCCATGACTTTGATTCCGTTTCCGCAAAAATAGATGCTTTCGAAAGACGAATGAAAAAGATGAATAAAGATATTCACGCAATACGAATCAGTTGTGAGCAATGCGGTAGACCACACTTATTGAAAGATTGTCACATTGAACCAACGATGGAACAACGAGAGAATGTTTCCTATATGAACCAAAGGCCGGGAAATAATTATCAAAATAATTATCAACCGCCAAGGCTAAACTTAAATCGAAATCAAAACATTCTTTACAATCCAAAAGGACCCAAAAATAACTGGTATAACCAACAAGGTCCGAATAACCAACCGACTCAAAACAACACTTTCAATCAACAAAGACCTAGCTTGTATAAACCACCACAACAACCCGAAGAGAAAAAGCCAAATCTAGAAGAAATGATGGCAAAGCTGATTGAATCTCAAACACAATTCATTACATCTCAAACCCAAACGGACGAGAGGTTTGATCAGTCATTAAGAACTCAACAAGCTTCCATTTTGAATCTTGAAAAACACGTAGGTACTCTTGCTAGCATGATGAGTGAGAGGGAACAAGGAAAGCTACCGAGTAATACTGAAGTAAATCCTCGGAATGAGAATGTTAATATGGTTTCAACGAATTCTGAAAAACCAGCACCAGAAGATGGGAAGGTTTTAGATGAGAGTAACAATGAAGAAGTTACACCACCACCACCCGAGTATGTAAAGCCAATGGTGGCACCATACAAACCACCCATCCCGTTTCCAAGAAAAGGAGTTGAGTATGAGCAAGTGATAGGTAATAAAGATTGTGATACCTCTGGAAAGAAGAAGAAGAAAAAGAATAAGAAAGTGCAAGAAACAAAAGCCGTAAATATAAACCCGGTGAAGACAGTTCCACCAAAACCTCCACCTAGGGTAGGTGATCCGGGTGAATTTATTGTTCCTTGTCTACTTAGTGATTGTGTCATGTATGATGCACTAGCAGATTTAGGTGCAAGTGTAAGTGTTATGCCTCTTTCCTTATATAAGAGATTAGGTGTAGGTAAGTTAAGTCCAACGGATATGAGTGTTCGACTCTTTGATCAAACCATTAAGCACCCAGTTGGAATTGCTGACAACCTACCCGTTCAAGTAGGCAATTTAACCTTTCTAGTCGAATTTATTGTCATTGACATAGAAGAGGACCCAAACATTCCTCTAATTTTAGGTCGGCCATTCTTAGCGTCCACCAAGGCGTTATTTGATGTAGGAAATGGAAGAATGACACTTAAAAGTGGTGACAAATCGATCACCTTTATGATTCGAAAATCTAAACCTCCACCAACCAAAACCGTTGAACCAATAAAAACGATTGGTAAGAACCATGTTGTTTTACCAACTCCAACGGTAGTGCTTAATAATAATAAAACGCCTAAGTGTGGGGAAAATGAAGTAACACCTAATGATGACATGATAACAAAGAACCCCGTTATTGATACGAAATTAAATGACCCCATTATTAACAGTTCAATGAAGAAACTTTTTAAACGGGCTATTGATGCTAGAAGTAAGGGGAACTTTAAGTTATGTAACCGGTTAGTATCCAATCTGTCGCCTAAAGAAAGGGCGAAGCTAGTTGAATTATGGGATATTACGGAAGAAGCCGGGTACTGGCTTAAAGAAAAAGTCACAGATAGGCAAGTTGATTATGGACCAAGAGAAATTGACGATGAAGTTAATCACAATTTTGACACCACAGCTACCTAAGTGTGGGGAGATCCAAGTGTTCTAAAAAGAAAATGCTATCTAGAGTTAGTTGTTCTATTCTCGTGTAGTTCCGAGAATGGAATTCGAGTGGTCTTTTCCACTAGCAGACACTAAAGAACTAGTTTTCTCCCTCCATTCTGAATTTTTGTTTTGTAGGTTTTTTTTTTATGAAATTAATATGCATTTTAATTTAAGTTTTTAAAAACAAAATTTACTTTAATTCATTAAGTTGAAAAAATGATTTCTAAAATTCGTCGTGAGTTGAAGACTAGGTCATTAAGCCGAAATTACTTTACCCGAGGGCAGGGCGACAAATTTTGTTATCATTATTTTTAATTTTATTGATTTAAAGTATGCCAAAAATATTATACTTTATAAATTTTTGAAAAGTGGGGTTATAAACCAAACTTCAAATATATATATATATATATATATATATATATATATATATATATATATATATATATATATATATATATATATATATATATATATATATATATATATATATATATATATATATATATGTTTGTATTTTATCTTATGTACAAAACAGGGTAAAACAACGCACTTTCAAAGACTGTCATTAAAGTTCAGTAAAAGGTACTAATTTTGACGACAAGACGCAAAACAACAAATATGATATAACAAATGAAGGAATGAACGATGAGGCGCCATCTATCATTCGACGAGCTTTGTAATTACAAACTCGGTATTTTTAATCACTTTTCTACGCTAATCACCCTCATGAATTTATAATTGTAGTCTGATTTCATGCAAATGAGGGCATTGCATGATCTCAAGTGTGGGGAAGGGTTATAAATTCTCTCGGGTTTATACTTAGTTTATTTGCCAAATTTTGTGAAAATTTGAAAAATTTTCAATTAAATGAACTCAAAATCATGTTTATACATATTTATGAACGATGAAAACTAGGTGATAATACCGAAATTATCGTTACCTCGAAAAGGACATAAATTGAGAAACACCCTAAAACGCTTGAATTCATTTAAAATGAAATAGAAGAAAATAAAAAGGCAAAGAAAGAAACTAAGTGTGGGAAGAATGTACCAAGTTATTCAATTTAAAACATATATCACATATTTTTGTACAAGATTATTGCAGGTACTTTTGCTTTGGACGATTTTAATCAGTTTTACCCGATTTACTGTAAGAAAGATGGATCTACACGATGAATCAATTCCATCATTAAAAGGAAGTAAAGTCTTCCGAAAAAGACACGCGCTTCTTGATTTAGGTCATGAAGTTGTCGTCCAGACCAGCTGTAGGTTAACGAAAAACCTAGAAAAGTTATCACTAAAATTAGCAGGAAATCCACGGACCTCAGCATCAAACAGGGTCGCCATGTGGTCAGATTTATCCTAACCATGAGAAGGATTTATCTCGTACAATGGGGAGGCACCGTGCAAATTAGCTTGATAAGACTAATGAATCAGATCCCCAGAAAGGATAATCTCCTTAAAGATTAAAAATCAGCTTTTAAGACTGATATTACTCAATCCTAGAGATTGACCTTAAAGATTGAGAATTCAAACTCATGGAATTCAATGATATCTAAACTCGAGCTTGAACGAGAAAATATTTTGATCAAAATTAAAACCGATTTGTTTTCTAAAAATCCATTTTCAATGCGTTCATTACAATTGAACGTAAAATCCTAGGAATTCACCTGGAATTCATTAGGTCACCTGAACTAAATCGGGTGTCAACCGTAAGAACGGTGGTTGCATAGCATGGTCGGAGACAGGACCTTGTGCCAGACCGAAAAATCATAGGATGATCTTTACTATCGCTCCTACCAAGGATAGTTCTAGCATCCGACACGTTAAAAGACCATAATCATCTGCATGTCACGGGACATTGCCTTAACAGTTTCTTGTTCATTGCTTTCCTTTACAACCGGACGGTAGTTTGCCGAAAGGTAATATACGGAACAAGTAAACTGGATGTGTGCTTTCCGATACCGGGATAGCAGTGGATTACACGAACCTAAATGTTTTTAGCCAAAATATTGATCCACAAATATATTTTGCAACACCAATGGTGGATCAAATCAGAAAACTTATCTAGGGTAAAAGCTAGATTGAATTTTCAAAAGATCAAATGTTTTCATAAAGATCCTATTTCCTAAAGGATCTAAATTTTTATAGTCATGTGGGACTGTAAACCGCCTTTCAAATGTGCACTTTGCTTTGGAAACCGAAAGTAAATCGGCTATTTGATTGCAAGTGTCGTTGACCTAAACCCAAGGCAACTGTGGATGACACACCCACCTTTAACCATCATTACTGTCATTGTTTATACCGCTATATCAAAATCACTGATGTACAAAATGTGATGAATAAAAAAGTGATTCATGTATGTTTTTATTTCAAGTTCTGTATTGCTTGAGGACAAGCAACGCTCAAGTGTGGGGATATTTGATAGTGTTCCAAATGAACATATATTTAGTAGCAATATCGTTCCAATATGTAAAGTTTTTAAATGTAATTTCCTTATTTTTAGTTGTAATAGTTAAATAAATAAGTGCGAAGACGAAAGACGCAAATCGCTCGAAAATGAAGATTTAAAGACAAAAACGAAGATTTGAAAGACCAAAACGTCCAAAAAGCTCAAAAGTACAAGATACGATCAAAAAGGTTCAAATTATTGATGAGGAACGTCTAAAAATGACAAGAGTACAAGTTACAAAACGCAAAGTACAAGATATAAAATTGTACGAAAGGACGTTCGAAAATCCAGAACCGGGGCATGAACCAACTTTCAGCGCTCGACGCAGCGGTGTAAAAATTACGAGTCAACTATGCACAAGAATAAAATATAATATTTAAATAATTCATAATAAGAATAATATTAAATAATAAAAAGTTGTTAATTGAGCATAGTTCAGGGGTCGTAAATGAAAATTCAATTTCTAATTTCGCTATAAAAGCGATGATATACGATCAAATTGAGAAACCTTTTTCGATCAACTTTTCTAACCTTTTTCTATCTTTTTCTTATTTATCAATATCAATTATCAATATCTATATTCTATATCTCTATCATAATGTTAACTTAATAAGATATAACAATAATCTTAATTTTAATTTTAAATTATGATAATAATAAGATTTATGATAGAGATCGTTTGAGTGTGTAAGTCGAAATTCTGTCCGTGTAACGCTACGCTATTTTTAATCATTGTAAGTTATGTTCAACCTTTTTATATTAATGTCTCGTAGCTAAGTTATTATTATGCTTATTTAAAACGAAGTAATCATGATGTTGGGCTAATTACTAAAATTGGGTAATTGGGCTTTGTACCATAATTAAGGTTTGGGCAAAAGACCGACACTTGTGAAAATTGGACTATTGACTATTAATAGATGGGGGGTATTGTCTAATTGAGTGACAACTCATTGGAGTCTGTCGAACCTATCTTCAAATTAATTATCCTAATAATTAATAATGATTATGGTTGTCCTATTTAGTGACGTTCATATGGAATCTATTATAATCATTTAATTAATTATTCGGGTTGGGTAATTGATTATTCAAACTGATCAAGTGGGTAAATTAATATTCATATCTAATCAAAACAGGGGTAGATTACATACAGTGATAACTGGTGTAATTGTTGACAGAAGTGATAACTGCGTCACAGTTTAAATCCTTAATTAGTTGGAATATTTGACTTCGGGTATAAGGGTAATTTGACGAGGACACTCGCACTTTATATTTATGACCGATGGACTATTATGGATAAAAACCAGATAGGTATCAAATAAACCATGACAAAGGACAATTAGCCCATGACAATAAATTAAAATCAAAACGTCAAACATCATGATTACGGAAGTTTAAATAAGCATAATCCTTTTATTTCATATTCTATCGCAATTTTATTTATTGTTATTTTATTTATCGTCATTTATTTATTTTACGCACTTTAATTATTGTCATTTATCTTTACGCTTAAAAATATAAAATCGACAAACCGGTCATTAAACGGTAAAAACCCCCCTTTTATAATAATATTACTACTTATATAATTATATATATTTTGTATAAATATAGTTAAAAATATAGTAAGTATCACCAGCTCCCTGTGGAACGAACCGGACTTACTAAAAACTACACTACTCTACGATTAGGTACACTGCCTATAGTGTTGTAGCAAGGTTTAGGTATATCCCATCCGTAAATTAATAAAACTTGTGTCATATTTTGTAGTATTTTGTATTAAAAATAATACTATTTCGTACCCTCACGCTACATCATCAGCGTCAGCTACAACATTGGCCTTGCCAGGGTGATAACGAAGTTCACAATCATAGTCGTTCAGCGTCTCGATCCATCGACGCTGTCTCATATTCAGTTGCTTCTGATCAAAGATGTGCTGGAGGCTTTTATGATTGGTGAAAATAGTGCTCTTAGTTCCATAAAGATAGTGTCTCCACAATTTGAGCGCAAAGACAACGGCTCCCAGTTCGAGATCGTGAGTAATGTAGTTTCGCTCGTGAATCTTTAGTTGACGAGAAGCATAGGCAATAATCTTTGATCTTTGCATCAGTACACAACCAAAACCACTTTTCGAAGCATCGCAATAAACGACGAAATCGTCACTGCCTTCAGGAAGTGATAAGATAGGAGCGATGGTTAACTTCTTCTTCAAAGTTTGAAATGCTGATTCGTGTGCGGGTTCCCAAATGAACTTCTTCCCTTTGTGAGTCAGCGCGATCAAAGGACGCGCAATCAGAGAGAAACCTTCAATAAATCTTTGGTAGTAACCGGCGAGACCTAAAAATTGGCGAATATGAGTTGGAGTAGTGGGGGTTTCCCACTTGCTGATAGCTTCAATCTTAGCGGGATCAACCTTGATACCTTGATCACTCACAACGTGACCCAAAAATTGGACTTCCTTCAACCAAAATTCACACTTGGAGAATTTGGCATAAAGTTGCTCTTGTCTCAAGAGTTCCAACACTAGACGAAGATGTTGCTCATGCTCTTCTTCGCTCTTGGAGTAGATGAGGATGTCATCTATGAAGACGATAACGAACTTATCCAGGTATGGCTTGCAGACACGATTCATGAGATCCATGAACACGTCAGGTGCGTTGGTTAAACCGAATGGCATTACGAGAAACTCATAATGACCATAACGAGTCCTGAATTCAGTCTTCATCACATCGCTTTCTTTCACCCTCAACTGGTGATAACCGGATCGCAAATCGATCTTAGAGTAAACGCTCGATCCTTGTAGTTGATCAAAAAGATCGTCAATTAGGGGAAGAGGATACCGATTCTTGATCGTCAATATATTGAGTTCACGGTAGTCGATACACATGCAGAAGGATCCGTCCTTCTTCTTCACAAACAAAATAGGTGCGCCTCAAGGCGAGAAACTTGGTTGGATGAATCCACGGTCTAGCAGTTCTTGTAATTGGCTCTGCAACTCTTGCATTTCGGAAGGTGCGAGTCGATAAGGTGCGCGAGCTATAGGTGCAGCTCCTGGCACTAAGTCGATCTGAAACTCTACTGCTCTTGGTGGCAGCAATCCAGGCAATTCCTCCGGAAATACATCGGAAAACTCGTTCACAATTCGAACATCGTTCACACTCTTCACCTCGGTTTCTAATGTTTTCACATGTGCTAGTATAGCAAGACGTCCCTTCTTCATGATCTTTTGCACTTTCACGCAACTAATGAGGTTCAGCTTCGAGGTACATCTCTCTCCGTAAATGATCAGTGGCTCGTCGTCTCCGTGTGGTATACGAAGAGCTTTATCTCCACAGATAATGTCGGCCCTTATCTTGGTCAACCAGTCCATACCGACAATAACATCAAAGCTTCCCAACTTAATGGGTATCAGGTCAATCTCGAAATCTACACCAGCTATGTTGATAATGGCTCCTCGGCTAATATGGACAACTTTCTCAAGTTTTCCATTGGCTACCTCTACAAGCATACTCTCCTTTAAAGGAACTAATGACCAATTTATCTTATCGAAAAAGTGTCTACATACATAACTTCTATCGGCACCAGTATCAAATAGGACAGAAGCTAATAGATTGTTGATAGTGAATATACCTGTCACCAAGTCGGGGTTCTCACGGGCATCCCTTGCATTAACGTTAAAAGCCCTGCCACGTGGTGGTCCGTCATCCTTTCGTTTGTTGGGGCACGCATTTCTGAAATGGCCCTTCTGTCCGCATTCGTAGCACTTTCTCGGTCCAGTGGGGTTCGGCTTCCCAGTCATGGTGGTGATCTTTCAGTCCCTGCCAATATGCCCGGTCTTTTTGCATTTCTCACAAACAACATTACAGTACCCGGTATGGTGCTTGTAGCACCTCTTGCACTGTGGTAGGGTACCTTTGTAGTTGGGGTTCGAGTTGTTGTTCGGATTGGGATTCCCGCCGTTGTTGTTTCCTTTGAAACCCTCGCCGGGTTTTGATCATAGGCTCTACCCATGCTGTTATCCCATTTACGCTTATCACTACTACCCGCTTCGGACTTAGCCTTCTCCGGTTCATCGATGATGATTTGGTTCATTAAGGTATGCGCCATGCGCATTGCTTCCGGGACATTGGGTGGCTTAGACGAGGTGACATTTCCCTTAATGGACTTAGGAAGTCCTCACAAGTATCTCTCCATACGCTTGAATTCCGGGGTGACCATGGTAGGACACATCAGGGCTAGTTCCAAATACCTACGATTGTACCCATCGAGATCGTTCTCCACAACCTTCAACTGCATAAACTCAATCTCCATCTTCTGTATCTCAGTTCTCGGACAATACTCTTCAATCATGGCCGCTTTGAATTCTTCCCATGGCGTGGCATACGCCTCATCAATACCCTTGGCTTGAGCCATTGTGTTCCACCAAGTGAGGGCGCCATCCGCCAGTGTACAAAAGGCATATTTTGTCTTGTTTGCCTCTGAGCAGTTGCTAATTCGGAATACAGATTCTAGTTTTTCAAACCACCTAGTGAGACCAACTGGCCCCTCCGTTCCACTAAAGTTATGGGGCTTGCAGCTTTGGAACTCTTTGTACGTGCACCCATTAGGAATGGGCTGAATAATCGGTGGCGGCGGAGCTTGGGGTTGCATTTCCACAATGGCTGCGGCTACCCTTTCGGCAATCATTTCCTCGATTTGGGCTATGGTCGGTGTTGATCTTCCGTTAGCCATGATGTTCTAAACAAAAATTTTGACTCAAGTCAAAATCCAGTATTCAAATAGTAATAATACAGTATATGGTAACCAACATGGAATCAACACATCACATGTTTATTAAGTAATGCAACCAGGTACAAATACCACAGAATCATCATACAGTAACGTAAATAGAACACGGTGCAAGAATTAAATAACGCAAAGTTCCATTCATTAATAATAAGTTGCATACATCAGCATAGGTTCGTACAATACATAAGTGAAACATAAAACTACAAATGAGATTACATAATGAAATCTACTACAAAAGCCCTACGGTGATGGTGGGTGTAGGATGTCCAATACGTAGGACATCTGGTCCTCGAGCTCAGTCACCCGAGCACGGAGGATCTCCACCTCCCTCATGAGTTCCTCGACAGAGGGGGATGGTGGGGCAGGCGGTGCAGTCGGTACGGGTGGTGCTGGTGGTGCTGGTGGTGCAGACGGTCCGGCTCCAGAAGTAGAGGCTGCGAAGCGGTAAGGCTTACGGATGAAGGGATTAGCAGGATACGACACAAGCCGCTTACGGGCAGTAACCCTACGACGCCGACCATATGCGTCAGTGAATGCTCGACCTTCATTAATCCCTGGAATGACGGTACCATCGAAACGGTACCGCTTCTTCGGTGAGGTGGAAGGTGGCTGTACAGGTGCATCATCAGGGTCCTCATCAGAATCATCGTCACTGGAGTCGTCTGAGGAGGTGTCGTCAGATAAAGAGTCAGCGGAGGATGGGTCGTCCGAATCATGTGGAGGTGGCTGCACGGGTGGCTGTACTGGCTCTCCTCAGGCGGCCATCATCTGTCGGTATCTAGCGGGTCCGATCGGCACGAGACGTCCATCAGGAGCGCGTCGGCACCAATGGTTATGCTCATTACGGACTGGACCTTCCCCAAGATCCGCGGGAATCACAGCACCACCGGGATGGTGCTGTGGCTCCGAGGGTCCGGGGGCAAGTGGAGCTGGAATCTCCTGGAGGTCCTCGGCTCCGTCAGAGGTAACCACTGGGTCAGGTGCATGACTACTGGCACCAGAGGATGAAGCACCAGGGTCACTGGTGGGTGTCGACGACGGCATCTGGGAATCGACAACAACGGTCGGTGAAGTGGCGGACGAGTCTGAGTCACTGTCCAAAATGATGACAGGTGGAATATCCGACATCTGAACAAGGAAAAATAAATTTTCCATGTCAGTAAGTCATAAAGCAAGCACGTATTAGGCCAAGTAACTACAACAGTCTAAATCATGTATAACAGTAAATAGCATTGCAATAACGGTAAGTATCATGCAATCGAAAACAGATAATAGCATGCAGTAGTGAAATCATGTAATAGCATACGACATATAGTAGTAAAAGTAAGCAGCAGCATGCAGCAAGTTCCGCAGAAACAAGTAAACTAGCAAGTTGTAGATTAGTCCTATTAGTGAATCCTACTCGGGTCGGTCCAGACTCACTAATGCAACCTAATTCCCTATAACCAATGCTCTGATACCAAATGTGACGCCCGTTACTAAATCAACATGTACGGACCATCAACAACAGGATCATTACAAGGTCAAACACTATATGCGTTTTCAAAACAAGTTTGCATTCATGATAAAAGGTGACATCATAACTAACGTCAAATGTTTTACATCAAAAGTATGCTTCTATGAGTAGGAGAAAAGATAATAGTACGTGACCCTTAGGTCGTTACAAATCATTGTTCAAAAGTAATTAAGTTTGAATGCAAGATAAAGTGTTTCATGTGGTAACAACTCTAACAAGGCAGCGGGTGGCTAATCAGCAAGACTAGTACAACCGCGGAAGCGGCTAACCTTAAGCACCTGAGAAAAACATGCTTAAAAACGTCAATACAAAGGTTGGTGAGCTATAGTTTAAGTATAACAGTAATGTAAGGTAGGCCACGAGATTTCAGTGCTACAAAGAGCGTTTCAAAACAGTATGATAAAGTATATGTTTAACCGTGGGCACTTGGTAACTAACTTAACGTTTATAACCCCCTGAAAGTACACTTGGCGAGTGCGTATGTTTACGAAGTATTAAACACCCGTTAAATGATAGCGCTACTAGCCCGAGTGGGGATGTCAAACCCTATGGATCCATATCTAAGATTCGCGTTCACCGATTCAAAGACCGATGACTAAACGTTACCGAGCTAAGGGGAAAGTTTATGCCGTTGTATAACTCACACATATATAAAGTTTAAGTACTCGTGCCTAGTATGTAAAACGTAAAATGCGCATGTATTCTCAGTTCCCAAAATAGTTAAAGTAAAAAGGGATGCTATAACTCACAGTGATAAAGTAGTAGTAAAGTTGACTCGGGAAAAGTAAGCAAGTATGTAGGTCCGGAAAGTCCTCAACCTATGTCAAATATTACTAAGTCAGTAAATCATTCCAATAAGTTTAAATGTATGTAAATTAGGTCTTAAGGGTCATCATCATTCATCACCAAACAAAAGTAAAAAGTAAGTTTCGTTCTAGAAAAGAGTTTAAAACAAAGGCTGACTTCGATCAGTCACCACGGCCTCTATACCTATTGAAATAAGGTGAGACCAGTGGCCATGGCTCTGTATATAAGTCCTTTAGTTGCTGTAAAAATTTCAGAACCAAACTCATCTTCGTTTGACCGTGGCGACGGTTTAAGTGCGAGTAGGTCAGAATTTTCAGCATATCGTTAAAATGACATAGTGACGTTCGGAGGGCCATAGATCCTAAACCATAACTCGGATTAAGACAATTCTTAAACGAAAAATTATCTACTCGAACAGAGCTAACTGAAAATAAACTTTAAAGTAGCCCAAGTATTATGATCAGTTCCAGAAAATAGTAAATAGTGTGTTCCGGTGGGTTCTTGGTGCTTGACGTTCATCACGGTTCTCATCCTTGATGCATATAGCTTCAAGTGTACAAATCGTTGATGTGTTTACATCATATTTACCAAGTTTTGACCATCATAACATAAGTGTAAGTCTAAGATAACTAGCACAACTCAATTAAGTGTTGCAAGTAGTTTGATGAACCAAAGTTACATCAAGATCTTAGATCTGACACATACATGAACTCTAAAACTAATATTAAGCTACAAACTTGAAAGTAAACTAAATAATCAAGATCTTAAGTTGTAGAACATAGTTCTTAGTTAGATCTTGAAGATCCTAGACCCAAAAGTCTAGATCAAAAGTTACTAAGTTAAATCCTAAGTTATAACACTTGAATCTTTACTTTCATGAAACCATAAGTTATGAAACTTAGATTTTCATCTTGTAAAGTGTATGTAAGCTCATAAGCTCTTAATTATGACAAAATAAGTAGACCATAAGATATAGAAACTTAGATCTTTCATAAGTATATGAAGTTATAACTAGAAAGTTATACTTCCATGTTCTTGAACTTATAAAGTTAACTTTAGTTCAAGAAAGTATGAGATCAAGATTAACTTGTAATACTTGACCATTTATCCAACAAACACGAATTTAAACATGAACAATATGAAGAAATAAATTACATCTACAAGTACTAAGTTCATGGTTGTTCATACTTGGAAAGATTCAAGCCAAGGCTTGATCCTTAAGAAAGTAAACTTTAAGTTTACAAACATGAACACAAGTAATGATTTTACAACTCATGAACCTTTAATCTTTCAAAACATTAAATGTAGAATCATAAACTAGAAAGTATAGGTCCTTGTATGTTCTTGTATGAACAAGATAAAATGAAGAACAAACTAGAAAGTTTGGTTCTTAACAACATGTAAGTAAACAACAACAACTAACAAGTAATTAAACAACAAACCAAAGAATGATGATGATGAGGGTTGCTACGGTTTCAAAGAAAGAAAGAAGAGAAGAAGAGATCAAGTTACTTACAAAGTAGAGAGCAAAATGAGAGAAAAAGCTTGAGAGAAAAATGCAAGTAAGTGTGTAAGTGAGAAGTGAAATGATACTAGTGAATCAAGTAGTTAAAAAAAAAATTGAACTCCCTTTGACTCTATGTTGGCCGATGGTTTTGGGAAGAGAAAGGAGAAGGAAAAAGTCCACAAGTTACTTCATGTATTCGGCTCAAAAAGATGGTAATAAGGTTACATGGTGTTGGAAAGTGGTGTAAGTAACTTGTAACTAGATTCTATATGCACTTACTAACTAGTTAAGTCTTAATGGACTACTTACAACAAAAGGGCTCCTAAATTAATCCATTAAGATAAGCAAGGTGGGCTTCTAAGTCCATTAATATTAATAAAAGCCCAAGTTCAAGTAATTAACAAATTAATCCAATAAAAGCCCAAGTAATTAACTAGTAACCTTAGTTAATTAAAATGATTAATAAAATTTAATCATGAATGTAAATAATATTCAAAAATATTATTCGTGAAAAGTTCGTGTGTCACAAAGACGAATCGGGCATTTAAAAGTCATGTACGATAACAAGTAAATGTATAAAAATACGTTCGTTAAACACAAGCATTAATAATAAATATTATTAATTAAACATTGGAAAAACCAGGGTCGTTACATATATATTACGTATAAATTTACAATTCTAAATAAAAAAATATATATATTTTAACTTAGTCATAAAACGTCTTGATTTAAAATAATAAATTTTGATATACAACGAGTCACTGATTTATAGAAGCAAATGACCACAACGCTCAATTTTATAAGTTACATTTTTATTAAAGTGATTTATTGACGAGTAAGTTAAATTATTAATAAGAGTACACGTCGCGTAACGTAAAAGACTAGTTTTCTCAGCGTACGAAACGTCGTTTGAAAAACCGAAAGCGGGACATGAGTTGAGTGACAACGACTGTGTCATTCGTGTAAAAAATATATTTTTACCATGAACGTAAATATAATATAATATATAAGTAATTATATAAATTAAATATAATATATATAATAATAATAAAAGAAGTGTCGGCAGGTTTTACGAAGTGCATATTAGCTGGAATCATGTCCCATGTGATCTCATGGGCACAACACACACCCACCATGTGATCTCATGGTAAGGCAAGAGTGGTTAACATGTTAAATTTGAACGATCTGATCAGTTTACACACACATATCACTCTATATCTCTCTATATATGATATATACTCCGTATATTATTTAATTTATTTAAATTATTATTATTATTATTATTATTAAGATTGTTATTATTATTATTGTTATTAGTAGTATTATTATTAATTTATATTATACATAAAATACTAAGACAAGGGTACGTAGGAGCGATTTCAAAAATGGTTGTTCGAGTGGGATAGGGCTAAGGGAATTATGGGTTATAGCTATGGAGGTGATGGGTATGGTTCATGGGTATGCTCGTGCGGTCAATATAGTGTTTATCATCTCCGTTGCGTCTACGTACCTTTCCTACAATATTGAATCTCAATATTGATACGTGAGTACTCATAATTTAACTTTTACATACTAACAGTGTATCCCTGACTAGTGCTCGAGTATATATGATTATGCATGTTTGTACTTTTGATATTGCCTTTAGTTAGGTTATGTTGAATCCTGAATTAGTTATATATGCGGTTGAGATGGGGTATAATATATGCATGTCGTTGGAAAGCTACCGAAAAATTAAGAACTTTTCCTTTAGATATCGAATGGTTTCAATGAACGGATTTGAAGTTATAGTCAATCGAATTTTTGTAAAAATGATTATTATTATCGTCGTTCTAGTTTTATCTTATTATTATTATTATTATTATTATTATTATTATTATTATTATTATTATTATTATTATTATTATTATTATTATTATTATTATTATTATTATTATTATTATTATTATTATTATTACCTTTATCAATAAAAGGATTTATCATTAAAAATTGTTACTATTATTACTATCGTTATTATC